>NC_092786.1:59439740-59547240 GCF_047496795.1 Chiloscyllium punctatum
CCCACCCCTCTCCTCCCTCTCCCTCTCCCCCCGCACCTCCTCCTCTCCTCCTCCCTCCCCTCTCCTCCTCTCCTCTCCTCCCCTCTCCCGCCCACCCCCCCCGCTCCTCCTCTCCCTCTCCCCCCGCCCCCCTCTCCTCCTCTCCCTCTCCCCCCGCCCCCCCTCTCCTCCTCTCACCTCTCCCCCCCTCTCCTCCTCTCCCTCTCCCCCCCCCGCTCCTCCTCTCCCTCTCCCCCCTCCCTCCTCTCCCTCTCCCCCCCTCCCCCCCCGCGCTCCTCCTCACCCTCTCCCCCCCCTCTCACCTCCTCTCCCTCCTCCCCTCCCGCCCCGCGCTCCTCCTCACCCTCTCCCACCCTCCCCCCCCCCGCGCTCTCCTCACCCTCTCCCCCTCCCCCCCGCCCACCTCCCCTCCTCTCCCTCTCCCTCTCCCCCTCCCCCCCCCGCTCCTCCTCACCCTCTCCCTCTCCCCCCTCCCGCTCCTCCTCACCCTCTCCCCTCTCCCCCCTCCCGCTCCTCCTCACCCTCTCCCCCCCTCCCCCACCGCGGTCCCCCCTCACCCTCTCCCCCCCCTCCCCCACCGCGGTCCCCCTCACCCTCCCTCCCACCTCTTTGCTGCTCCGTTAATTTAAATGAGTCAGTGGTTGTTATCAGCAGGGACCCGGGTCCGATTCCCCCCTCGGGCCGGTTTCCCTCACACTGGACACAATCTCATTAACCTGCGGCCGACGCCCCCACCATTCGCCTCTTTCACAAACACCTCACCTTTAAATGTCTAGGTATTGACCCCCAGTTTCCAGAACGTTCGGTGAATGGCGCTGGCCGCTGAGCCAATGATAGAGCGCCCCCGGCCCCGGCCCGATATGGAACACAATCACAACATTTGTACCTGAGACCACCAGGGAACCAGCCAGCACCCACTGTCGCTGCAGAATCTCAGCCGAGTCCCACAGAGGCATCGCTACCGGCCAACAGTCTCCCGACCCGGCTTCAATCAACAAGGCGGCCTCGGGGCTCAGGGGGCGGGGACTGTGGGCGGCCTCGGGGCTCGGGGCGGGGACTGTGGGCGGCCTCGGGGCTCAGGGGGCGGGGACTGTGTGCGGCCTCGGGGCTCAGGGGGCGGGGACTGTGGGCGGCCTCGGGGCTCAGGGGGCGGGGACTGTGGGGCGGCCTCGGGGGCGGGGACTGAGGGCGGCCTCGGGGCTCAGGGGGCGGGGACTGTGTGCGGCCTCGGGGCTCAGGGGGGCGGGGACTGTGGGCGGCCTCGGGCTCAGGGGGCGGGGACTGTGGGCGGCCCTCGGGGCTCAGGGGGCGGGGACTGTGTGCGGCCTCGGGGCTCAGGGGGCGGGGACTGTGGGCGGCCTCTGGAGCTCGGCGGCGGGGGACTGTAGGCGGCCTCGGCGCTCAGGGGGCGGGGACTGTAGGGCTCGGGGTCGGGGGGGGATGGGCGGCCTCGGGGCTCAGGGGGCGGGGACTGTGGGGCGGGCCTCAGGGGGGGGGGCGGTCAGGGGGCGGGGACTGTAGGGCGGCCTCGGGGCTCAGGGGGCGGGGGACTGTGGGCGGCCTCGGGGGCTCAGGGGGCGGGGACTGTAGGGGGGGGGGGGGGGGGGGGGGGGGGGGGGGGGGGGGGGGGGGGCGCTCAGGGGGCGGGGACTGTGGGCGGCCTCGGGGGGGGGGGGCGGGGACTGTAGGCGGCCTCGGCGCTCAGGGGGCGGGGACTGTGAGCGGACTCGGCGCTCAGGGGGCGGGGTCTGTGGGCGGCCTCGGGGCTCAGGGGGCGGGGACTGTGGGCGGCCTC
Source organism: Chiloscyllium punctatum (assembly GCF_047496795.1). Lineage (NCBI taxonomy): Eukaryota > Metazoa > Chordata > Chondrichthyes > Orectolobiformes > Hemiscylliidae > Chiloscyllium > Chiloscyllium punctatum. The sequence continues at coordinate 59,441,536 of NC_092786.1, forward strand.
GGGGGCTCAGGGGGCGGGGACTGTAGGCGGCCTCGGGGGCGGGGACTGTGGGTGGCTTCGGCGCTCAGAGGGCGGGGACTGTGGGCGGGCTCGCGCATTGAAGAGCGGGGTCCAATGGTGGTGGGGTCATGCGTCGAGGGGCGGGGTTCAGCTTTTCGCGCGGAGTGGGGCTGGGCCAGCCATGCACAACGTCGTAGATGCGCATGCGTGCATTGTCGGAAGTGACGCTACGTGACTGGGGAGGACTGAAGCCAATTCCCGTGAGGTAGGTGTGTGTGAGTGTTGGACGAACAGACAGATGGATGGATGATAAAGGTGGAGGTAAGGAATGGGAGGGAACATGTAGGAAGCTGTTGGCACCGGGGAGCTGTGAGGGCAATGGCGGCACCTCATCCTTGGACCACGATGGTCAACCTGAGGTCAGAGGGTGGGACTGGTTCAGGGGTCAGGGGTCAGGGTGTAAGATGGAGCTGGGTGGGATTGGGTGGCTGATTGAGTGTTGAATTTGGCTCATTCGTGTTCGAGAGTGGTTTGGTCATCATCACTGAACTGAACTGAAGCTGAAGGTATAGATTTCACTGAAGTAGTGTTATAGAACCCTGCACTACAGCCCATAACACTGATGTTCATAATGATTTCATTTTAGTAGTATGGGTTAAGAGTTCACATCCTAGCCCAAGAATTGACTGTAATTTGAGGGAGTGCTGCATCATCAGTGCCAATGTCATTCAGAAGGAATGTTACACCAAGGCATCATCTTCCTTCATGGATATATATGAAATATTCTACTGTGACTATTTCAAAGAGATTAGGAGCTTTTAACAATCTGGTGACCTAGCTAATATTTATTTCTTAATGAGCATGATGAAATACAAATTCCCTGGCCATCCCCATATTATTTCTGTATGATTTTGTTGTCTGCAAATTGCCTTGTTTTCTATATAATTCAGTGACTACACAGTGGCAAAGCACTAAAGAACTTTGGAACATGGATTGTGAATGGTGCTATATAAATGCAAGTTCTTTTTCTACAGTCCTAGACTGGAGGGGCACTGACCAGGATTCCCATGCCTGGTAATTTTCAAGTATATACCATGTAAAAATCTAGTAGGGTCATGACTGTTCATTCCTTGGGTTAATGATCCCTCAATATTTCCCTGACCTAATGTTTTAATGTCAAATTTAAATCCCATAAAACACCTTATGATGACAAGTGTCAGATAATGGCCAACTTCAACAATGGAGAATCTGACCATTTTGTCCCTGTTCTTATTGGCATTACAATAATTGAGTCCCAGATTAACAACACGCTGCAAGTTACCAATGACCAGGAAATGAACTGGACCAGTATCTAAATACAATAAAAATGAGAGCAGATCAGAGAGTGGGAATTGTGGTGAGTGGATGCACCTGACCACCATCTACAATGCACAAGTCAGAGATGTGGTGGAATACTCTCTATTTGCCTTGGTGAGTGCAACTCTGAAAATGATTCTAACACTCAAGCTGACACCATCCAGGACAAAGCTTCATCAAGTATCTTTGATAATCAGTGTGTGATAAATCCTCCTTTTTTAGGTATTTCTTTGTACTGTGGAAGTCATTCCAGACAGTTTGAGGTCACTGAAGAAGAGTTCAAAGGTTACAATTAGTTGGAGAAAAAGACAAACAGATATATTCCATGCTAGAGGTGTTGCAGTCACCTATGTTGTGTGCTATACTGATTCTGTGTAGATTACTTGGTGATAAACTGACAGCAGCTTGATGATTTGTGCTATTAGGAAGACATTCAAGGATTAGGAAACAGCTAGGTTCAGGACCCAACACTCCTAAGGAGCTGAGAAAGTGTGAAGGCCACTGGCTCTGTTGGGGAAACGACATTGGGATTAGAAGAAGCTTGTGAGCATTAATACAGTAGTTGAGTGAGTTGGGCTTTTAAAAACAAGCAGTATTCACTGGGTGTATGACTTAGTAAGCTTAGAAAAAACGTGGGGTAGTTCAGTTTGCTGAAGCTAGCTGCTGGTGAATGGTTGAAGTTATGCTAATGAATGAGTACTGGGAGTGCAGATTGAGTTCAGCAGACCATAGCCTTAGGAAAGATGATCCACTAGAACAGGAGCAGTGGTTGAGGCAATCTATGATGGAGTATCTGGATTAATGGTGCTGGAAGAGCACAGCAGTTCAGGCAGCATCCAAGGAGCTTCAAAATCGACGTTTCAGGCAAAAGCCCTTCATCGGGAATAATCTGTTGAGGGCAGATAGTGAACAGTTGTGGTCTATTCCAGTGTGTAATGAGATTTGGGGAGTTAGAGCTTCCTGTCTCCCTGGAGCCTGTCCAACATCTACAAGGCACAAGCCAGAGGTTTGATGGTATTCTTTCCACTTGTCCAGATGAGTACAGCTTCTACAAGACTCTAGATGCTTGACACTAATCAAGACAAACCAGCATGTTAATTTTGTACATGGATTTTAGTAAGGCATTTGATAAGGTTCCCCATGGTAGGCTTATGCGGAAAGTCAGGAGGCATGGGATAGAGGGAAATTTGGCCAATTGGATAGAAAACTGGCTAACCGGTAGAAGTCAGAGAGTGGTGGTAGATGGTAAATATTCAGCATGGAGTCCAGTTACAAGTGGAGTTCCGCAGGGATCAGTTCTGGGTCCTCTGCTGTTTGTAATTTTTATTAATGACTTAGAGGAGGGAGTCGAAGGGTGGGTCAGTAAATTTGCAGATGATACAAAGATAGGTGGAGTTGTGGACAGTGAGGAGGGCTGTTGTCGGCTGCAGAGGGACTTAGATAGGATGCAGAGCTGGGCTGAGGAGTGGCAGATGGAGTTCAACCCTGCCAAGTGTGAGGTTGTCCATTTTGGAAGAACAAATAAGAATGCGGAATACAGGGTTAATGGTAGGGTTCTTGGTCAGGTGGAGGAACAGAGGGATCTTGGGGTCTATGTACATAGATCTTTGAAGGTTGCCACTCAGGTGGATAGAGTTTGTAAGAAGGCCTATGGAGTATTATCGTTCATTAGCAGAGGGATTGAATTCAAGAGTCGTGAGGTGATGTTGCAGCTGTACAGGACTTTGGTTAGGCCACATTTGGAGTACTGTGTGCAGTTCTGGTCGCCTCACTTTAGGAAAGATGTGGAAGCTTTGGAGAGGGTGCAGAGAAGATTTACCAGGATGTTGCCTGGAATGGAGAGTAGGTCGTACGAGGATAGGTTGAGAGTTCTCGGCCTTTTCTCGTTGGAACGGCGAAGGATGAGGGGTGACTTGATCGAGGTTTATAAGATGATCAGAGGAATAGATAGAGTAGACAGTCAGAAACTTTTTCCCCGGGTACAACAGAGTGTTACAAGGGGACATAAATTTAAGGTGAAGGGTGGAAGGTATAGGGGAGATGTCAGGGGTGGGTTCTTTACCCAGAGAGTGGTGGGGGCATGGAATGCGCTGCCCGAGGGAGTGGTAGAGTCAGATTCATTGGCGACCTTTAAGCGGCATTTGGATAGGTACATGGATGGGTGCTTAATCTAGGATAGAAGTTCGGCACAACATCGTGGGCCGAAGGGCCTGTTCTGTGCTGTATTGTTCTATGTTCTATGTTCTATGACACACCATCCAATATCTTCAGCTGTCACTCCCAACACCACCAACAATCAGCAGTAGTGTGTAGCATCTAGAAGATGCACTGCAACTCACCAAGGCTCCTTAGACAACACCTTCCAAACCTGTGAGAGCTACCATCCAGAAGGACAGGGCAGCAGAAACATGGGGACACCACTTGTAAGCTCTCCTCCAAACCACGTACCATCCGATTTGGAAATATATCGCCATTCCATCACTGTCACTGGGCCAAAATGCTGGAAGTTCTGAACAGTGCAGAGAGTTCCCTCCATCTGAAGGACTGCTTCAAAAGGCAACTTGCTGCTTCTCCAGGGCAGTTAGATATGGGCAATAAATTCTGGCATAGCCAGCAGCACCCAAAACTAATGAACAAATTGAAGACAAAACTTGCTAAAATTCATTGTTCCTATTCATAGTTGTGATATTTATAGAGAATATTTAGATAGAGTAAGAGCATGGGCCATTTGGCTTCTTGAGCTATTTCCACCATTCATTTATAAATAATCTGTATCTCAACCACACTAAACCACTTTTGCTCCATTTTTCTATTGATGTCTGCACTTAATTTTCAGTTGTCCCCAGCAGCGAAAGTACTTTGTGGGAGACCCATTCTAGACTTCACTAAATGTCCAAAAGAATCTGGGCAAAGGTTTGCTCACTGAGCTGGAATATTCATTTTCAGATGTTTCGTCAACATGTTAGGTAACATCATCAGTGAGCCTCTGGATGAAGCACTGGTCATATGGCCCGCTTTTGATTTGTGTTTAGGTTTCCTTGGTGGTGATGTCATTTCCTGTTCTTTTTCTAAGGGGGTGATAAATGGGATCCAAGTCAGTGTATTTGTTGATAGAATTCCGGTTGGAATGCCATGATTCTAGGAATTCTCGAACATGTCTCTGTTTGGCTTGTCCTAAGATGATGTGTTGTCCCAGTCGAAGTGGTGTCCTTCCTCATCTGTATGTAAGGATACTAGTGAGAACGGGTATTGTCTTCTTGTGGCAAGTTGATGTTTGTGTATCCTGTTGGCTAGTTTTCTGCCAGTTTGTCCAATGCAGATGGGAAACCAATGCTGTTGACAGAGTGCCACGCACTAACAGCTGTACTTCCTGCACGAATGCCTAAGGTAACAGGTACTCCTTAAATGTCTTAAATACAAACCTCCCCTTAACACCCCACTAGCCAAAACAATAGCAGAGCAAAACAGGCGCAGAATGCTTCGAGAAATGATTAATGATGCCCACAACAGGCTGTAAATACAACTGGGAAATTTCACACCAAAAAACTTTACTTACTAATTCAACAGACACAGTACAACAAGTCATAGACATTAGACAGCGGCAAACACAGAAAAGGAAAAAAAAACTAGATCTGCAGAAAAAACTAGACAAACTTACACAAAATAACAACACAGAAGCATGGATAAAAAACTTATCTGACCGACTGTTAACAGACACTGAGAAAGCTGTCTTAGTAAGAGGATGCGGACAAGAAAGATTTCTTAGCAGCATTAGAAACAACAGTGAAAGGCAATGAGCTCACAGAGAAAACCCAGCAAACCATCAGAGTGACAGTCGCCCCAACATTAACCAGGAAAAAGGACGGAAACACTCAATACATAAGAAAGGAAAGCACTAGAAGGACTAAGAAAAAGATAAAAACATTGTTATCCTACCTGCAGTCAAAGGACGCTTGACAGTCATTTTAAATCAAAGAGACTACATTGAGAAAGCGAATGCACTGCTTGCAGATACCAACATTTACCAATAAGTGGCGATAGACCAAACCCCACAACTAGAGAACTAAATCAAAGCCGTACTCAAAAAAAACATCAAAAATCTGGAGAAATAAATAAGACAGACTTCCAAAATACGAATCCAAATGGATCCAACACACCACGCTTCTATGGATTACCCAAGATTCACAAACCAGGAGCCCCCCTCAGACCCATTGTCTCGCTACCTGGAACAGCAACTTAGATTAGCCAAGGAGCTATACCAAAGACTAAACCATTTAGTAGAAGACTCAGGCCACTCCTCCACTCCACCCAAGAATTCCTGAAAATCATCAGACACACCAAGATAGAAGAGGATGAGTTCTGGTTGGAATGCCATGCTTCTAGGAATTCTCGTGCATGTCTCTGTTTGGCTTGCCCTAGGATGGATGTGTTGTCCCAGGCAAAGTGGTGTCCTTCCTCATCTGTACGTAAAGATACTAGTGTCTATCAACAAACACACTTACTTGGATCCCATTTACCACCCCCTGAGAAAAAGAACAGGAAATGACATCACCATAAGAAATTTTGTCAGCAACCCAAGGAAACCTAAACACATAAAAAGCAGGCCATACCACCAGACCTTCATCTGGAGGCTCACTGAAGATGTTACCTAGTATGGTGATGAAATGTCTGAAAGCGAACCTTGCAGCTCAGTGAGCAGAACTACATCTAATCTAATCTACATCCAGAACCTCAACGTGAGTTACAGATCTTCTCAAAACTCGCTGTCAAAGGAATTTTCTGTATGGAGAAAACTGTTTCTTGATCTCATTCCAGAATTCCCTAGTTTTAATTTGAAGGCAGCATCCCCTTTTATTTCCAGGTTAGAGTATCTTTCCTGTACTGACCAATCAAATAATTTTATACTTGTCATCCATGCATCTTCTAAACATGGGGTTGGTAGCATGGTAGGGAAATCCTCTTGCACATTATCTACATGTTTAAGATGTGTCCGTATGGATAGGATTGGGTATGGGTACTATCTGCCTTTATTCTTTAAAGTGGTGTAAATGACCAGTGTGCTGAAGTTATATCATAGAAAATTAGTTAACATTGTGTACGCAGCTCCAACAAAGCTGCTAAATTGTCTTTTTGTTTCAGATATTGACTGGCCTGGCAGTGGGAATCCCTTTGTTTCATCTGATGCCCCTTTCTGATTGTCATTAGCCGCTTATTTCTCCTGTAACCTAGTTTTCACAGGCTGCTTCTCTTATGAGAATGCAGTGTTCAATTTACAGCATCTTTGTGCGCAATTCTTCAAAAGGTGCAGTTATTCCTCCTACAGGTAAATACTAAAACTCCAAACGACTCAAAATGCTCAGTCGGTTGCAGGAGCTGAAGAAAGAAGAAGAAGCTCTACTGAAAGTCAAAACCAGTTTACAAGATCAATTAAACCGACTCAAGGTATACCTACATGCAACAAATAACATCTATAGTTTATGTATAGATTTAAATTCTGCTGTTCTGTGTAGGTGGTTGAAGTACCTTTACAAGCAGGGCCAATAGCAAGTCTTCCCTGGTGAGGTATAGCGCAGGCTGTCCAGTTCATGGAGCCCCTCCTCCCCAACTCCACTGCCTCATTTTTGACATTGCTCTTGCTGAATTGAGACAGTTTCGGGTGGGAGGTGCTTCTGCCTGCATCACCCAGCCAAACACAATCTTAAGTCTTAGCCTTTGTTCTCTCCTGTGATTCAAGTAAAGCATCCCAAACCTTTTAATTTGATTACATTTGCTTGTAGCATGTATCAGCAGATCGGGCACTGTCACATTGGGCTGAGATATACATTCACCTCTAGTGGGATAAGCATAAACTAAGGATTGGGTAGGGCACTGAATCATTTCCTATATTTTAAAAAAAGTATTTTCTTCAGTTCTGCATGTTGTGCCATTCCTTCAATGGGAGCTTGAAGTTTACAATTTAGAGGTCTGGGGCCGTTTCAGCCCCTTTCCCACCTGTGACCAACTGTTGCTATGCCAGGCAAACACAGCCATCAGATTATGCAGATTCCAGAGCTGAGAGGGTTGGCTTGTGTAAAACGATTGAGTAAAGTGGGACTGTACTCATTGGAATTTAAAAGGATGGAGGGGCGATCTTATAGAATCATATAAAATTATGAAGGGAACAGATAGGATAGAAGCAGGGAGGTTGTTTCCACTGGCTGGTGAAATTAGAACTGGGGCGTGTAGCCTCAAAATAAGGGGGAGCAGATTTAGGGTATCTGGTCCATGCCGACCAGATACCCTAACCTAATCTAGTCTCATTTGCCAGCACTTGGTCCATATGCCTCTAAACCCTTCCTAATCATATACCCATCCAGATGCCTTGTAAATGTTGTATTGTACCAGCCTCTACCACCTCCTCTGGCAGCTCATTCCATACACATACCACCCTCTGTGTAAAAAAGTTGACCCTTCAGCCCCTTTCAAAATTTTCCCATCACACCCTAAGCTTATGCCCTCGAGTTCTGGACTCCCCGACCCAGGGAAAAGACATTGTCTATTTATCCCTATCCATGCCCCTCATAATTTTGTAAACCTGTATAAGGTCACCCCTCAGCCTCCGACGCTCCAGGGAAAACAGCCCCAGCCTGTTCAGCCTCTCCCTGTAGTTCAGATCCACCAACCCTGGCAACATCGTTGGAAATCTTTTCTGAACCCTTTCAAGTTTCACAACATCTTTCCGATAGGAAGGAGACCAGAATTGCACGCAATATTCTAAAAGTGGCCTAACCAATGTCCTATATAGCTGCAACATGACCTCACAACTCCTGTACTCAATACTCTGACCAATAAAGGAAAGCATACCAAACGCTACCTTCACTATCCTATCTACCTGCGACTCCACTTTCAAGGAGCAATGAACCTGCACTTCAAGGTCTCTTTGTTCAGCAACACTCCCTAGGACCTTACCATTAAGTGTATAAGTCCTGCTAAGATTTGCTTTCCCAAAATGCAGCACCTCGCATTTATCTGAATTAAACTCCATCTGCCACTTCTCAGCCCATTGGCCCATCTGGTCCAGATCCTGTTGTAATCTGAGGTAACCCTCTTTGCTATCCACTACACCTCCAATTTCGGTGTCATCTGCAAACTTACTAACTGTACCTCTTATGCTCGCATCCAAATCATTTATGTAAATGACAAAAAAGTAGAGGGCCCAGCACCGATCCTAAAACTGCTGCAATTTCTTATGCTCTTACAGCCAGAAAGTGTTTGGTTGAAGAAGAAATGCTGAGTAGCACACACTGGCAATGCCATGGATTCTTTTACATCCAAGTTATAGAATAGTGGGAGTCGTATTCAAGAGAGACGACCTGTAATTGTGCAGGATCCCCTCATTCTTGCTGCTATAAATTGAGCTAAGCTGGCACTCAAGTTCCTTACTGATTGCATCCCTGCAATTCTCCTGTTACAGAGCTGACAACTGGCTGTAGGTGTTCCTTCTAACAGAACCTTCAAAACCTTGCTTAGCTGTAACCCATCTGACAGTGTAAATAAAATGTTAAGTCATCCTGCTGGACTGCAACCAAGAATTTAGCTTTGCTAATCTTCCCTAATCTAAACACAGAAAACAATTGTATCTGAGGGGATATTCAAACAAAAAGGATTTTAATCTTATAATTGGAGTTAGACCATTTATAGAGTCATAGAGATGTACAGCATGGAAACAGACCTTCGGTCCAACCTGTCTGTGCCGACCGGATATCCCAACCCAATCTAGTCCCACCTGCCAGCACCCAGCCCATATCCCTCCAAACCCTTCCTATTCATATACCCATCCAAATGCCTCTTAAATGTTGCAATTGTACCAGCCTCCACCACTTCCTCTGGCAGCTCATTCCATACACGTACCACCCTCTGCGTGAAAAAGTTGCCCCTTAGATCACTTTTATAACTTTCACCTCTCACCCTAAACCTACGCCCTCTAGTTCTGGACTCCCGACCCCAGGGAAAATATCTTGTCTATTTAGCCTATCCATGCCCCTCATAATTTTGTAAACCTCTATATGGTGACCTCTCAGCCTCCAACGCTCCAGGGAAAACAGCCCCAGTCTGTTCAACTTCTCCCTCTAGCTCAAATCCTCCAACCCTTGGCAACATCCTTGTAAATCTTTTCTGAACCCTTTCAAGTTTCACAATGATACCAGTGAACATTTACCTCAAAGATGGTAGTGGAAAAGCCCCCTCCCCATCCCCTCACCCCAAACAAAACTGTGGATATCCAGTCACTGACAGATTGTGAGTGATATTGTTGAAGTTATGTGAGGCTTTAATGTTTAGTATTCCTCTGGGTTAGTGGAAAGCTAGACACCACTGAACAGTAAAGGAAGTAAGGGCTATGGTGAGTGGATAGGTAAGTGGAGCTCTGACTCTTAAGTTCTGGGTTGATGTCCTGCAGCGTGTCCCATAGAGTCATACAAGCACAGGAATAGCCTCTTTGGTCCAAGCAGTCCATGCCGAATGTAATCCCAAACTAAACTAGTCCCATCTACCTGCTCCTGGCCCATGTCCTTCCAAACCTTTCCTATTTATTTCAAAGTTTTGCATGCTCCAGCCAATCCCTTTGTAATTAATGGATTATGGGATTCTAAAGCCTTGGGCCCGACATATTAATCTGTACCTAGTAATGGGATATGATGCCAAAAAGGACAAACGTGGAATTATGGTGCAGATCAGCAGTGATCTAATTGAATTAGAGGTTGAATGATTTCTCCTTCATTAGTCATTTCCCATCGCTCAGGGTGGCTTTATTCCTGTCTAGGTATCTTGGTAACATTGGTATGTTAAAGATGCTGCAGGAATGCTGATTATCAATATTGGATGCCAACATTTTTTTGGAAAGGATCCTTGTGTAAGTGGGTATGTGTGTACCTTTTAGGTAGAAGAGTTGGCCCTTCGCTCGATGATCATGACTAGGGAAGATGGTGATGATGACACTGACAACTGTGGTCAAGCAGCTGAACCTGTAGAGGTGAGAAATCTTGATCTGAGCTATAAACGTTAATATATTTTTCTTTTAAAATTTCAAGGAAACAGCATCATGTGAATACATATTGAATAACTTGTGTTTATCATTCTTCATCCCCATCTGATATTGACCTGTGCTATCCTTGCTTCATTCCACCCACCATTTGTTCAGTCTGTCTTCTGTTTGCTCTCTGAAATAAAATGGTAGGGTTCTGGGGGAGGGGAGGAAGGAAAGACTGTGAAATCTGGCTTATCTTTAAAAAAGCTAGGGCATGCTGTGTTTTTTTTCCACATCGTCTCCCTTCTGGGTTCTTTTACCTATCATTTAAGTAAAGGGAAGTGGCAGCCTAGTAGTAATATCACTGAACTATTAATCCAGGAATCCCAGTAATGTTCTGGGAACCTGAGTTCAAATCTTCTCACAACAGATAGTAGAATTGGAATTCAGTTAAAAAAGTCTTAACAACCATTACTCTATTGTTGGTTGTCAGAAAAACCCATCTGATTCACTAAAGTCCACAGCGTAGACTAATAGTGTGGAAACAGGCCATTCAGCCCATAGAATCCACACTGATCCTCTGTAGAGCATCCCATCTAGACCCACCCTGCTAACCTATCCCTGTAACCATACATTTCCCAAGGCTAACCCACCTAGCCTGCACATCTTTGGATTGTGGGAGGAAACTGGAGCACCCAGAGGAAATGCACACTGACATGGGGAGAACATACAAACTTTGCAGAGATAGTCACTGGAGGGTGGAATCGAACCTGGGTCCGTGGCGCTGTGAGGCAACAAAGCTAACCACTGAGCCAGCATGCTGTATCTGGAACTATTCTAATAAATTTTCTCTTCATTCTTGCCAAGGCCTTGACATCTTTGAAATAAATTACAGAAGAACATGAGTAAAGTTAGAGATTCGTCAAATAATTGGTAAACTAAATTCACACAGATAAATGTGAGGCAGTATATCTTGGTGAGTGAATTGGGAGATGATTTATTACTTGGAAGATGCAAGACCAAGTATGGTAGAGGAAAGAAGGTATCTCTGAGCAGCGGTACACTATTTGCTGACTAGTTAGTGACAGGTTAGCAAAGCCACAGAAGAACAATCCAAGCACCAGACTTCATTTCAAACAGAATTGGGAAGGTAGGAATGGAGAAGATATGGGAGTACAGAGAGGATTCAGGGAAGACCGACATGACTAGAAATAGGGGTACACATCAGGAAGGGATAGGCATGCTGACCTCTTGGACAAAAGAAGGTTCACATGGTGACCCGAATACAGGTCCATCAAATTTATTCTGATGGAATGGATACAAAAATGATTCTTCTTCTGGGCAAAAACATATCTCAAGCCATCAGCATGAGGTAAAATTACAGAATGGTTACATGATTAGAGGACACCATTCAGCCAATGTCATGTTTGTGTTGGTGATCTGAATGAACACCTGATGTCACTCCCCTGCTTTCTCCTGTGGCCTTGCACCTCCTTCCTTTTCAGCTAATAATCCAGTTTCTTCTTCAATGGATCAATTGACCTACCTCCGCCATAGTTTCAGGCTGTCCATTCCAATCCGTAACCACTCACAGCATGAAAAAAAAATCATAATTGTTTCTTTTGCCCCTTTGGTCTTTCAATTATCCTACCAATGGGGATGGTTTCTCCATAACTACATTGCCTAGACCCTTTATGATTTTGAATATCTCTATCAAACCTCCTTTCTGCTGGGAAAATAGTCACAATAATCCAAATTCTGTACTGTGTAGAGATAATATACAAACTTGTCAATTTTGGCAGAAGAAATAGAAAAGCAGTTTATTATTAAATGGAGAGATTTTGCAGAATCCAGTGATATATAGAGACTTGAGGGTCCTGCTACGTGAAGCTGAAAATGTTAGTGTAATTAGGAAGGCAAATAGAAAGTTGTGATTTTTTTTTACAAGGGGAATGGAATATAACAGCAAGGTTGTGCTGTGATTGTCTAGGATGTTGATTAGACTACAGTGGGAAGAATTTGCACTTAAGGACATAAGGAGACAGTTCAAAGAAGGCTCACTCGATGTGTTGCAGCTGTAGTATGTAGGAGTTTGTGGATATTAATGCAATCCACAGTGACCAAATCTACAGCAATTGCTTGCTGCTCATGGGTCTTCACCTCAGAGTTAGTGAGCTGTAGTTACTAAGGATGGGGAAAGGTACCTGGTCACTGTTTCAGGAAGCAGTCACAAATCTTGGACTAATTACAATTCAGAGGCAGGTCGGTGTAACTGAGTGATGCAGGTATGATGATCCTGAATTTCGATTTGAAGGAGCTTCGGCTCCAGTCGGTTCAAAGTTCTTGCTTAGCAAGTGGATGAGAGCAGAGACTGGGAAGGATGTGCACTGAGAAAGAAACATAACAGTCTTGGGGAATATCATAGGGGAATAGATAACTGTTTTTCACAGAGAAGGTAATGTTCTGAAGGCTGTGTTGTCTACTGAGGGATTATAAGCAACTCTGTGCTAAATGATAAAGCAAAAACGCAGAGGTGGGTTCATCTCTGGATTAACTACCAGCCATGTGTAAATTGCAGTATAGAGAAAAATACGTGGCTCAGAGATTGGTGTCTGAGAAAATGAGTTTGATTCAGGATACAGTGCTGGGGAGCAAGAGAAGTCTTAAAGGAAGGAAGTGCCTGCTGAGATGGTAGAGGCATTGGTCAAAATATTCCAGAACTCACTGGAAACAGAAAAGTGCCAGCACATTGGTAAAGCCTGTGTTTGACATCCCTGTTCAGAAAGGGAAGGAGACAGGAAGCAGGAAACTACAGGCCAGTTAATCTAACATCTGGAAAAATACTAGAGTCCCTTATTAAGGAAGAAATAGGAGGATTCTTAGAAAAACTTAATGCACTCAAACCAAGTTAGTATGGTTTTGTGAAAAGGAAATCATTCATAAAGTACAGTATGCCTGTGCTATGATGGGACTCTAAACTAATTCCATTTGCCCACACATGGTCTGTATTTCCCTTATTCCAAATTTGTTGGAATCCTTTGAGGAATGTAACAAGCAGAATTGATAAAGAGAGCTAGTAGTTGTAGTGTATTTGATTTCCAGAAGGCTTTTGATAAGGTGCACAGAAGGATTTTGCACAAAATAGGAGAATATGGAATTGAGAGTAATGCTGACTCTTTGTTTCTGTAGTCCTCAATGCAGGTGGATGATGCAAGTGTTATCAATCAAACCCAGCTTCAGTTGAGCACATTACAGTCTGTTAGAAATGCGTCACAGGAAAATGAGGAAGAGGAGGAGGATGAAGAAGAATGCATCTCCTAAATAGGTCAGTTTTCAGAAAAGAATGCGAAGAATTCGTACAAACAGAATGTACTCAGCTTCATTTGAAGGTGGAGCGTTGAACTGCGCTTGTATTCAGAGTTTCATCTTTACAGCAATGCATCAGAGCTCATTGTTTCTCAATATGTGTACACTCAGCTATACACTGGAAAGATGGTCACCACAGGGGACTGTCTGCTATCTCCGAGCCTGGAGTCTATCTGTTGGGGATATTGAGTGTTTTTGAAATAGTTATCCTCATTGCTATACCTCCGGAAAAAGACTGAAAGTGAGAAGAAAATGGGAACTTGACATTTAACTTGCTGTATAAAGGAAACATGAACATTTTTTTTAATACAACAAAACATTGAAGAATTCTTGGATTAAAACAATTTTAAACTGAAATGCCAGATTGTTGCTGAGGGAATAAAAGTGAGATTCTACAATGCTGAGCTTTTAGAACATCAGATCAATAGACAAATATAAAAGTCCATTAGACTATAGAATATCTGTTCTCAGCTAATGTGAGATTTTATGGTTTGTGAGCCTTACTGAGGCTGTGTAACGGTGGGCAACTGATACCACAGCAGTACTTTGTGACAGATATTCTTACTTAAATGAGCCACAAAAGAATTGAAGATTGTTGGCCTTGAGCTATATGTTTGAAATAATAATGTTAAATATCTTAAAGAATAGGGTTGTATGTAATAATGAGGGTGAGTTGGATGTGGTTCAATGTTTTGCCTCCTTGCATGGACACATTTCTTTTGAGTTTTGGAAATGATTTTAATGTTCAATGAGTTGTTGGCCACTTCATTTATTTTTGTTTATAAAGCCATGAAGAGCAGTTACTGCAGCCTTCTAATGTAAGATTGTAATAATCAGTCAGCCAGTCCCTTTGCTGTGATTCACAGTCGCTGTATTTGAGTTTATCCACCGTCACTCTTAGCTGCTTTTGTGCAAGTCAATTGAATTCACAGCATAGACATGAATTAATGGAGCCTAACTTTGAGCTATGTGAGTTACTGAGACTTGCCTCCAAACAAAAAGCAAAGCAGGAGTGTAAATATGTACAACACTGAGTTTAGTTCAGTCATCGCCTGTGTTTTTAAAATACAATTATCTTGACTTCCCAGCATTGTGGCCAACTCCACTGTGTCCATATGACAGGCCAAAAATGTTGCTATGGAATGTTTATATTGCACCTTTTCAAAACAGCCACAATTTGGTTGATTTTTCTTTGTGTGCCTTTTAAAATAGAGGTGTCACTGTGGAGATCAAGTGGGTCTTCAGTAGCTCCAAGTACTATTCAATCTTGAGTAAAATACACCGTGACTCTGTGAGCTCATTCAAATCAAACCGAGCATTAAGGCTATAGCATCAGTAATAAAGCTGCAAATTTGAGCATTCCCGTTCGAAAATTGAATATTTTGATTTATGGAATGCAAGAAAAATAATCATTGTGTTGTGTCTGAAACCATCAGCAGGGTTTCAGTTGTTTTAGAGTGTAATGATATTTGCATGACATTTCTTTGTGGGCAGTTGCCAACTGGTTTGTTTTGAAAGAGTGAATTTCATATGGTGGTACCTGAAGAGATTTGTCTTTAGGTGAAAGCAGCCTTAGAAGATGGAGTATAATTGGACAAGGGTGGAGAGGTAATTCAATCTCTACTTTGAAGTTACAAGTTCTGCTTTTGTTTTATATTTCTGATATAAGTTCCAGTTTAAATGCAGTATAACACACATTTCCAGGTAAGTATAATTTTAATGTGGCAGATTTTATAATTAAAATATCAACATGGATGCAAGAATTTACAATGGAGTAAGTTAGCATCAAGTGTATGCAGATTCTTCATATTAGAGACAGAATGTTGATTGCTTTATAAACCTCTGTATTATTGTAGCAGGCTGTGAACTGCCAGTAAATCCATGAATGTGCTTAAAGGTTATCTTGGTCAAGATGTTGAGATCCTGCCTCACAGCTTCAAAGAAAATCTTAAGCTTTTGCCTGATATTGAAACTGTGAATGTAGAAGTTATTTTTAAAACACCGTAAAACTGTGTAAAACATATGGAAGGAAAATGTGTGTCCTGTAACACTTGAAAAGCTGTTTCATTGGCTGTTAATGTTCAGTGAAAATAAGGCCGATTTGTTTCTCATTAGAGTTCATTTTAAGTTAGACTCATAAGTTTAAAATATGTGGCCAATAGTTAACACCAACCTGCAGCATCCTGGCTGATGGAATGAGAGCTGGAGGTGAGCTGCACTATTCACTGTAAAGGCACGTGCAAACAGAAAAGAGCTAGAAAGGTGGTAATGTCAGAACAGTAAACTTGTCTTCGAGCCAGCTAAACATGGATTGCATCGAGTGATCTTTCTCTCCTGCTGAGACTGAAAACAAAGTTGACAAGGGCTCTTCTCCATTCTGGGAGATACACTCAAAGTTAACAAAGGCTGCTGAAGGGTTTGTAAGCTGGCCATTTGAGATTTTGAAGAGTTGGGGCGTACATGCGGAAGGTTGAGTATTTGTCCCCAGACTGGTCAAGTTGTTTCAGAACACACACATTAATTGCATTTTATGACTGAAAGCCTATTGACATATTTTAAGTATTGTCGCAAGATAAATGTGTAGGCCTTAAAGTGGGAAAAAATGTGAAAGCTTTTTGCAGCTGGTTAATTGCACTGTTACAAAGCTAATCAATAATAAAATTGATTTTTGTTTCTTGTGACAATAGTAGCAACTCACTTCTGAATTCAGTGGAAATGTACATGATGAATGGATCCCACCATGGCAGCAGCTCTCCTCACTCAGTATAAGGACTGAAGTCAGCTCTGGTAATTTACATTCTGGTAGGCTACCCACCTATAATGAAATGGAGAAGAAAATCAAATATACACTGACCCTGTAACCCACTACTTTAAAGCTGTGTATCCTGCTCTGGGTGCACTATGTCTGACTAAAGGATGCTGCATATTCACTGTGAAACACTAATTTATCAGCAAGTTAGTGCTGGTTGTAGAGAGGTGGGAAATTAAACAGTATTCTGTTAAAATGGGACTTTGTGTCTTGTGCCAGGTGCACTGACCCAGAGTGATCACCTCCCTGGTGTTTTGACTCCTTTGTTCTACTGAGATGATGGATCTTAGCTCAGGGGTTCTGGTAGTGGTGACAAATCTTCGATTCAACAAGGGAGGGAAAGGTCAACTAAGGTTTCTGCTCCCGATCGTTATCCGGTGATTTCTCCCTGTTGAGGATGGATTAGGTTTAGTTGTGAGGTCAGCTAGCCCAATGATAATCACTATCAAAGGCATTAGCTGAGTCCCACCACTGGTTGTAATCTGCTGAAGCACAGAAACAGTTGGGAATCTTCAATCTAGATACATCTAATCAACAGGGATGCATGCGTTCTGATGTACCTCTGGAGCATGCAGGACCTGAACCCAGGCCTGCTCCAAAGAGGTACCACTGCACCACAAGAGCCTTTAATACACAGCAGTCAAAATGAAAGGTATCAAAGCTGAAAGCTCGCTACAGAGAGGTGTTTGGCATCCCCCCCACCAAACTTTCTAGGTTTTTTATTTAAATCAACCTGTTCAAACATGTCATACATCTCTGGAATAAATGGGCCTTGAAATCTGGCCTCCCGATTCAGAGATGTGGATACTACCACTGTGCCATAAGTCCAAGAACTTTCACTATATATGCAAATAGTATGGATAATATTTTGACTGAAATAATTGCATTTATATAAAAGATTCACACTTTGACATTAAACAATAAATTATTTCTCAAGTATGGTGCCTGTTGTGTAGCCAAACCAACTCTGACTGTACTCTGTAACAGCCCAATCTGTACATACATTCCTCCCTGACCCGTGGTAGAGGCACAGTGATCAAGACTGAAACATGAAATGGGATTCAGTATATTCTCTTGGAGCTCCATCTTCCTTCCAGAAATGCGGTTTTCTTCGTGGAAGCAGATTTTCGATGGTAAATGTTCCTTATTAGTTTCAAGGCACAAGATATTTGATACCGTTTGGTAGCGTCAATGGTTGCAGTTTTTTTTTAATTCATTCCAATTTTTCAATATTAAAATGTTTCTCTGCCTGCTTCTCTACTGAATGAGATTGCCTACTTCTTCAATCTAACACTACAGCCTCTGGGTTAATCATGACAAAATGCTGTCATTTTCCACCAACAAATCCTGATTTGTGAGAATTGAACAACTTCTGCCTGTTTTGTTTCGAGCCAAATTTACTTTAGGTTGCTAAGGACATATCTACGAGGTAATTGACTTTCAATTGGTACCTCTACAAAAGCAAAGCTCACAGATGCCTGCTGGGAGATATTATTTCACCATCAAGCTTTAACACACAGCAGCCAAAATCAAAGTTATCAAAGCTGGAAGCTCTCTACAGTGAGCTGTTTGGCATCATCCCTTTTAACATTCTAGGGTTTTATTTAAACCAACAAGTGTTAAGACTTGATACTCGACGTACCATTTGATGAAGAAAGTGATTTATGTTTTTGATGGCCACTAAGTTCTCTCTGAAAATGTTTGATCTTTCTATGGCTGTCTTGTGTGAAGAAATTTTACTGGATAATAATTTGTTGATAGCTGGTAATTTAGTGCATCATGCAACATTATCAAATCATTTTTTTGACCCACCTCTCAGCTATCACAGAGGAGATGCTGATATGCCAAACCACTTACAGAACATTACATAGAACATAGAACAATACAGCACAGAACAGGCCCTTTGGCCCACGATGTTGTGCCGAACTTCTAACCTAGATTAAGCACCCATCCATGTACCTATCCAAATGCCGCTTAAAGGTCGCCAATGATTCTGACTCTACCACTCCCACGGGCAGCGCATTCCATGCCCCCACCACTCTCTGGGTAAAGAACCCACCCCTGACATCTCCCCTATACCTTCCACCCTTCACCTTAAATTTATGTCCCCTTGTAACACTCTGTTGTACCCGGGGAAAAAGTTTCTGACTGTCTATCTATTCCTCTGATCATCTTATAAACCTCTATCATGTCACCCCTCATCCTTCGCCGTTCCAACGAGAAAAGGCCGAGAACTCTCCATTCCAGGCAACATCCTGGTAAATCTTCTCTGCACCCTCTCCAAAGCTTCCACATCTTTCCTAAAGTGAGGCGACCAGAACTGCACACAGTACTCCAACTGTGGCCTAACCAAAGTCCTGTACAGCTGCAACATCACTTCACGACTCTTGAATTCAATCCCTCTGCTAATGAACGATAATACTCCATAGGCCTTCTTACAAACTCTATCCACCTGAGTGGCAACCTTCAAAGATCTATGTACATAGACCCCAAGATCCCTCTGTTCCTCCACCTGACTAAGAACCCTACCATTAACCCTGTATTCCGCATTCTTATTTGTCCTTCCAAAATGGACAACCTCACACTTGGCAGGGTTGAACTCCATCTGCCACTCCTCAGCCCAGCTCTGCATCATATCTAAGTCCCTCTGCAGCCGACAACAGCCCTCCTCACTGTCCACAACTCCACCTATCTTCGTATCATCTGCAAATTTACTGACCCACCCTTCGACTCCCTCATCTAAGTCATTAATAAAAATTACAAACAGCAGAGGACCCAGAACTGATCCCTGCGGAACTCCACTTGTAACTGGGCTCCAGGCTGAATATTTACCATCTACCACCACTCTGCCTTCGACCGGTTAGCCAGTTTTCTATCCAATTGGCCAAATTTCCCTCTATCCCATGCCTCCTGACTTTCCGCATAAGCCTACCATGGGGAACCTTATCACATGCCTTACTAAAATCCATGTACACTACATCCACTGCTCTACCCTCATCCACATGCTTGGTCACCTCCTCGAAGAATTCAATAAGACTTGTAAGGCAAGACCTACCCTTCACAAATCCGTGCTGGCTGTCCCTAATCAAGCAGTGTCTTTCCAGATACTCGTAAATCCTATCCCTCAGTACCCTTTCCATTACTTTGCCTACCACAGAAGTAAGACTAACTGGCCTGTAATTCCCGGGGTTATCCCTATTCCCTTTTTTGAACAGGGGCACAACATTCGCTACTCTCCAGTCCCCTGGTACCACCCCCGTTGCCAGTGAAGACGAGAAGATCATTGCCAACGGTACTGCAATTTCCTCTCTTGCTTCCCACATAATCCTAGGATATATCCCGTCAGGCCCGGGGGACTTGTCTATCCTCAAGTTGTTCAAAATGTCCAACACATCTTCCTTCCTAACAGGTATCTCTTCTAGCTTAACAGTCCGTTTCACACTCTCCTCTTCAACAATACGGTCCCTCTCGTTCGTAAATACTGAAGAGAAGTACTTGTTCAAGACCTCTCCTATCTCTTCCGACTCAATACACAGTCTCCCACTACTGTCCTTGATCAGACCTACCCTCGTTCTCATCATTCTCAGGTTTCTCACATACGCATAGAATGTCTTGGGGTTATCCTTGATCCTATCCGCCAAGGATTTTTCATGCCCTCTCTTAGCTCTCCTAATCCCTTTCTTCAGGTCCCTTCTGGCTATCCTGTATCCCTCCACTGCTCTGTCTGAACCTTGTTTCCTCAACCTTATGTAAGCCTCCTTCTTCCTCTTTACTAGACATTCAACCTCCCTCGTCAACCAAGGCTCCCTCACACGACCATTTCTTTCCTGCCTGATCGGTATATACATATCAAGGACACGTCGTATCTGCTCCTTGAAAAAGTTCCACATTTCCACGACATCCTTCCCTGACAGCCTATGCTCCCAACGTATGCTCCTCAACTCCTGTCTTACAGCATCGTAATTTCCCTTCCCCCAATTGTAAAATCTTCCTTGTTGTGCGCACCTATCTCTCTCCATAACCAAGGTGAAAGTCACAGAATTGTGGTCACCATCACCAAAATGTTCACCCACTAACAAGCCCACCACTTGTCCCGGTTCATTACCGAGTACCAAATCCAATATGGCCTCCCCTCTGGTTGGACACTCTACATACTGCGTTAGAAAAGCGCGGTACAGGCCCTTTGGCCCTCGAATTTGCACCGCCCTGTGAAATTAATCTGATGTCCTTCTAACCTATACCGTTCCATCATTATCCATATGAATGTCCAATGCCCATTTAAATGCACTTAACAAGGGCGAGTCTACTACTGTTGCAGGCAGGCCATTCCACACCCCTACTACTGAGTAAAGAAACTACCCCGATGTCTGTCCTAAATCTATTACCCCTCAGTTTAAAGCTATGTTCCCTCATGTTAGCCATCAGCTTCCAAGGAAAAAGGCTCTCACTGGCCATCCTATCTAACCCTCTGATTATCTTATACATCTCGAATAAGTCACCTCTCAACTTTCTCTCCAACGAAAACAGCCTCTGTTCCCTCAGCTTTTATGCGTAAGACCTTCCCTGCATACCAGGCAACATCCTCGTAAATCTTCTCTGAACCCTTTCCAAAGGTCCCACATCTTTCCTATAATGCGGTGACCAGAACTGTAAGCAATACCCCAGATGCAGCCTTACCAGGGTCTTGTACAACTGAAACATGACCTCATGGCTCCGAAACTCAATCCCCTTACCAATAAATGCCAACACACCATATGCATTCTTAACAACCCTGTTAACCTGGGTGGCAGCTTTCAGGGATTTATGCACCTGGACACCGAGATCTCTCTGTTCATCTACACTGCCAAGAATTTTACCATTAGCCCAGTACTCCGCATTCCTCTTACTTCTTCCAAAGTGAACTAGCTTTTCTGCATTAAACTCCATTTGCCACTTCTCATCCCAACTCTGCATCTTATCTATGTCCCCCTGTAACCTACAACATCCTTCAGCACTATCCACAACTCTGCCTACCTTAGAATCATCCACAAATTTACCAACCCATCCTTCTACGCCCATCTCCAGATAATTTATAAAAATGACGAACAGCAGTGGCTCCAAAACAGATCCTTGTGGCGCACCACTGGTAACTGAGCTCCAGAATGAACATTTCCCATCAACCACCACCCTCTCGTTTTACAGCTAGCCAATTTCTGATCTAAACTGCTATATCACCTTCAATCCCGTAACTCTGCATTTTGTATAATAGCCTCCTGTGTGGAACCTTATCAAACGCCTAAATGAAATCCATATACATCACATCAACCACTTTACTTTCATCCACCTGTTTTGTCACCTTCTTGAAGAACTCTAAGGTTAGAAGCACGATCTACTCTTCACAAAACAGTGTTGACTATTTGTAATCAGCTTATTCCTTTCCAGATGATTATAAATCCTATCTCCTATAGCCTTTTCCAACACTTCCCCACAACCGGAGTAAGGCTCACTGGCCTGTAATTACCAGGGTCGTCCTGACTCCCCTCCTTGAACAAGGGAACAACATTTGCCAACTTCTCCTCCTGTCAATAATGATGACATAAAGATCAAAGCCAAATGCTCTGCAGTCTCCTCCCTGGCTTCCCAGAGAATCCGAGGATAAATCCCATCCGGCCCCAGGGTCTTATGTATTTTCAGATCTTCCAAAATTGCTAAAACCTCCTCTTTGTCAACCCCAATCCCATCTAATCTAGTAGTCTGTATCTCCATATTCTCACTAACATTGCCCTTTTCCAATGTGAATACTGATGAAAAGTACTCATTAAGCACTTCCTCCCATGTCCTCCGATTCCACATACAACTTCCCACTACAGTCTTTGGCCCTAATCTTACTCTAGTCGTTCTTTTATTCCTGATATACCTATAGAAGGCCTTAGGGCTATACTTGTTCCTATCCCCCAACAACTTCTCATGTCCCCTCCTGGCTCTTCTTAGTCCTCTCTTTAGATATTTTCTGGCTAACTTACAATGGTTTCCTCCCACAGTCTAAAGATGTACAGGTTAGGTGAATTGGCCATGCTAAATTGCCTCTAGTGTCAGGTGCAGGGATAAATGTTGGGGAATGGGTCTGGGTGGGTTGTTCTTCGGAGGGTCGGTGTGGGCTTGGTGGGCCCCTGTTTCCACACTGTAGGGAGTCCCAAATAGATCGCTGAAAAAAATGAAACACGAAAGAAAACGCTTGTCACCTGACCAATTGATGCACAGAACTTTTGTTTCGGTTAGTGGAGGAGGATGGGTGGGAGACACTACCCAGGTAGCGTTTTGGGTAAAGCAACCACCCAAATATGTAACATCATGCTACTACGATTGCCTCCAGGAACTGAAGAAAGCTGGGACTAAAAGTAATTTAAACAATATACTCACGTATCCTGACAGGCTGTAGTGACCTTGTGACCTCTCCGACTGCTGTACTCTTGTTTGTCATACATATCCCAGAGATGCCGGCAACCACTGTAGCTCTTCACCCTTGTATCCGACCCGACTGTCAACAACAGGGAATTAAAGAATTTCCTACCTGCACTGCAGCAGGTGTTAAAGTCAGAAAAAATGAAGTCTGTGAGAAGATTTGTAGCTCAGGTGCTCGTTGTTGTGGTTCTGTTCGCTGAGCTGGGAATTTGTGTTGCAGACGTTTCGTCCCCTGTCTAGGTGACATCCTCAGTGCTTGGGAGCCTCCTGTGAAGCGCTTCTGTGATCTTTCCTCCTGCATTTGTAGTGGTTTGTCTCTGTCACTTCCGGTTGTCAGTTCCAGCTGTCCGTTGCAGTGGTCGGTATATTGGGTCCAGGTTGATCTGCTTATTGATTGAATCTGTGGATGAGTGCCATGCCTCTAGGAATTCCCTGGCTGTCCCCAGTCGAATTCATGTTGCTTGTCATCCACGAATGTGGCTACTAAGGATAGCTGGTCGTGTCGTTTCGTGGCTAGTTGGTGTTCGTGGATGCGGATCGTTAGCTGTCTTCCTGTTTGTCCGATGTAGTGTTTTGTGCAGTCCTTGCATGGGATTTTGTACACTACATTGGTTTGGCTCATGTTGGGTATCGGGTCCTTCGTTCTGGTGAGTTGTTGTCTGAGAGAGGCTGTTGGTTTGTGTGCTATTATGAGTCCTAGTGGTCGCAGTAGTCTGGATGTCAGTTCGGAAATGCTCTTGATGTATGGTAATGTGGCTAGTCCTTTGGGTTGCGGCATGTCGTCGTTCCGTTGTCTTTCCCTTAGTGGATCCAGACACTCTATGCAATCAACACAGGAATTCTTGGACATCATTAGAAATATACACATAGACAAGGAAGAAATCATGGTCTCATTCAATGTAACAGCACTGTTCACCTCTATCGGCAAAACCCTAGCCAAAGAAACAATAGCCAACCTGTGGACATACAGAACAGACAACAGGATGGTGAACCTATCAACAAAGACGGCATACTCAAACTACTGAACCTGTGCCTCACAACACACTTCACATTCAACAACCAAATATATGAACACCCATGGGCTCACCCATCTCTGGACTCATAGCAGAAGCGGTAATGCAAAGATTAGAACAAAGTGTTACCGCAAATTCAACCCAAACTCTGGGTCAGATATGTAGATGACACCTTTGTAATCATTAAAAACACAGAAATAGAGAACACACACCGGATCAACGCCACACTCACAGGAATCCGATTCACTAGAGAGGAAGAAAAGGACAACCAACTCCCATTCCTAGACGTGATGGTACAGAGAACACCGAACGGAGAATTCACCACAAAGGTATACAGGAAAGCCACACACACAGACCAAGTCCTGAACTACGAAAGCAACCACCCCAACACACACAAAAGAAGTTGCATCAGGACACTATTCAAAAGGGCCACAACACACTGCAGTACACCAGAACTGCAAAAAGAGGAAGAAGAACACCTATACAATGTATTCGCCAAAAACGGATACCTGCGCAATTTCATCAACAGATGCCTAAGGGAAGGACAACAGAACGAGGGCATATTGCAACCCAAAGGACTAGCCACATTACCATACATCAAGAGCATTTCCGAAATGACAGCCAGACTACTGCGACCACTAGGACTCATAACAGCACACAAACCAACAACCACTCTCAGACAACAACTCACCAGAACAAAGGACCCGATACCCAACATGAGCCAAACCAATGTAGTGTACAAAATCCCATGCAAGGACTGCACAAAACACTACATAGGACAAACAGGAAGACAGCTAACGATCCGCATCCATGAACACCAACTAGCCACGAAACGACACGACCAGCTATCCTTAGTAGCCCCACACGCAGAGGACAAGAAACATGAATTTGACTGGGACAACACTACTATTATAGGACAAGCCAAACAGAGAACAGCCAGGGAATTCCTAGAGGCGTGACACTCATCCACAGATTCAATCAATAAGCACATCGACTTGGACCCAATATACCAACCACTACAGCGGACAGCTCGAACTGACAACCGGAATCAGCAGAGACAGGCCGCTATAAATGCCGGAGGAAACATCACAGAAGCGCTTCACAGGGGGCTCCCAAGCACTGAGGATGTCACCTAGATAGGGGACAAAATGTCTGCAACACAAATTCCCAGCTCGGCGAACAGAACCACATCAGAAAAAATAAATTCTGATCTCTTCTAAAAGTGTCACTCCTAATTTTAAATAGTGGCCCCTATCAATGGCTTCACCCACAAGTGGAAGCAACCCTTCTGTGTCAGCCCTTGTGTTCAGGACACGGTAAAGTTCAATCAAGTTACCCACACTCATCAAAACTCCAGTGGATTAGTGGTGCTGGAAGAGCACAGCAGCTGCTCGTTGGATGCTGCCTGAACTGCTGTGCTCTTCCAGCACCACTAATCCAGTATTTGGTTTTCAGCATCTGCAGTCATTGTTTTTACCTTGTTGATTTTAAACTCCAGTGGAAACAAGCCCAGTCTCTCCAACCTTTACTTATTAAAAAACCTGCTTGTTCCAGGTATCAATCAAATAAACTGCCTCTGAAACACTCCCAATGGATACACATCTTTCCTTAAAATAAGGAGACCAAGCTACCCATTCTGGGAGATGTGGTCTCACCATGTCTGGTACAAGTGAAGCAGAACATCCTTGTTTACACCCTCTTTTCCTGTAGGCACCTCTGGAGCAGTTAGGAGTTGAACCCTGGTCTCTTGGTTCAGGGGTAGGGACACTACCTCTGTGCTACAAGAGGCTCCCATCCTTGCTTCTCAATTCAACTCTTCTCATAATAAAGACTAGTATCCCAATAGCTTTTGATTTGTAGAAGTCATCAGGGCCTGAGCCCAAAACTGTCTTCAAGAAAGCCACTTAAGAATTCATCCTCAGGATGTCGGTGTTGCTGGCAAGGCAGCTTTGTGGCACCAAATGAAAGCTTTTCACCATTTGATTGTATTCTTACTGTAAGGTACATGTGATAATAACATCAAAAACAAATCAGTGGAGTTCTTATGCCAATTTCTTTCTGTTGTTTTATTTTAACTGTCGTATATGAATAAATCTTTGCTTCAAGATTGGTAATCTGATCGATCAAATCGTATCCAGAACACACAGCCTGGCACTTGCTTTTAAAATAAGAAAAAGTCAGGGTCTCGGCTTCTGAATATATTTTGAGGGGGTATAACACTACTTATACCCCACTCTCCACTAGCACAGAATTGCATCTCTCGGAAGTTACATTCTGACAGCTTCGGACTGACACCAGTTAATGCTAAATAAAAACTGAAAGAGCTACTGATGCTATAAATCAGAAACAAAAACAAAAATAGCTGAGAAGCTCAGCAGGTTTGACCCCATCTGTGGAGAGAAATCACAGTTAATGTTTCGGATCCAGTTCTGAGGAAGAGCGACTGGACCTGAAACGTTAACTCTGATTTCTCTCCACTGATGGGGTCAAACCTGAGCTCTTCCAGCACTTTCTGTTTTTGTACCAGTTACTGCTAACCACCTGCCAGAAAGATTTCTTCACTCAGGTAGGGTCACTTGGTTGGATCATAAAGATTGAGACATCAACGATTGTGCACAGTGTTTAGGACGTCAATGCTGTTTTTACTTAAGCAGCCACAAGACCCGTAGAAAGTGGGTTGGAGTACAAAACCCAGTTTACTGTGTAAAGAAAACAGAGAAGGTTATTAAAATATCTATCTCAACTTTAAAACAATATGGAGACACATACAGACTGAAGGACATATTGATTCAGAACCAAACACGCTAAATACTTAATGTCAAGCACATATCTACCTGAAGTTAAATCTGGCACACACTGACTTTCTGACTAAGTAATTAAACTCAAGGTGATCCGAGGAGTTTGATGAAGTGAGTAGAAATTGCAGAGGCAGACAACTGGTACAGAACACTAGTCATTATAAAACTATTTATCATCAGCCTGCTATAAACTGAGCCACAAGAAGATGACAGACTGATGACATATGTGCAGGGGGCAATGAAAATCCTAACCCACAAATCTCAAAAAAATGGTTCCAGATAAAAAATGGCAGTCAGTAATGGTTACCAATAACACTAAGATGAACCAAATAATTGGTTGATATTCTCCACCAAGAACTTGATTTTGAAAAAAGCATTTGTAACGCATTAAAATACAAGAAAATTACCCCAAAATGCAGCTTTGGAATTTAGAAAATCTAAGTGTGAGAGTATAGACTGTGCTTGATTTTATGGTAACTCGAACAGAATTTATGGTTTGTTCCCACTCTGAGCAACACCTCCAAATAAAACGTTGTCTTTTTTTCACAAGACAATGACCACTCAATTTAGGAGAGGCTGGTACCTTCTCTTCCAATGGGAATGTGAGCATCTTGAAGGAGAACCATTTCTACCCAGGTATAATCATACTTCAGCAAGGTGTTTGACAAGCTTCTGCATGGTAAACTAGTTAGCAAGGTTAGATCGCATGGAAGCTAGGGAGAGCTAGCTATTTGTAAATAAAATTGGCGTGGTGGTGGTGGTGGTGGTGGTGGTGGTGGTGGAGGGTTGTTTTTCAGACTGGAGGCCTGTGACCAGTGGTGTGCCATAGTATCAGTGCTGGGTCCACCGCCTTTTGTCATTTATATAAATTATGTGAATGCGAATATAGGAGTTATGGTTAATAACTTTGCAGATAACACCAAAATTGGTGGTGAAATGGACAGTGAAGAAGGTTGTTTCAGAGTACAACAAGACCTTGATTAGTTGGGCAGAGGAGATGCAGATGGAGTTTAATTTACATAAATGTCACATAGAGTCATAGAGATGTACAGCACGGAAATAGACCCTTCAGTCCATGCCAACCAGATACCCTAATCTAATCTAGTCTCATTTGTCAGCACTTGGTCCATATGCCTCTAAACCCTTCCTAATCATATACCCATCCAGATGCCTTGTAAATGTTGTAATTGTACCAGCCTCTACCACCACCTCTGGCAGCTCATTCCATATACACACCACCCTCTGTGTAAAAACGTTGACCCTTCAGCCCCTTTCAAACTTTTCCCATCTCACTCCTCCACACCAGGGAAAAGACCTTGTCTGTTTACCCTTTCCATGCCTTTCATGATTTTATAAATCTGTATAAGGTCACCCCACAGCCTCCGAAGCTCCAGGGAAAACAGCCCCAGACTATTCAGCCTCTCCCTGTAGCTCAAATCCTCCAACCCTGGCAACAGCCTTGTAAATCTTTTCTGAACCCTTTCAAGTTTCACAACATCTTTCCGATAAGAAGGAGACCAGAATTCACACAATATTTCAAAAGTGACCTAACCAATATCCTGTACAGCCGCAACATGACCTCCCAACTCCTATACTCAATACACTGACCAATAAAGGAAAGCACACCAAACACCACCTTCTCTATCCTATCTACCTGCGACTCCACCTTCAAGGAGCTATGAACTGCACTCCATGGTCTCTTTGTTCAGCAATACTTCCCAGGATCTTACCATTAAGTGTATAAATCCTGCCCTGATTTGCCTTTCCAAAATACAGCACCTCACATTTATCTAAATTAAACTCCATCTGCCACTTCTCAGCCCATTGCCCCATCAGATCAATTGTAATCTGAGTTGTTGCATTTTTAAAAGGAAAATCAGATCAGGATTTAATACACTTATTGGTAGGGTCCTGGGGAGTGTTACCAAACAAAAAGGAGTGCAGATTCAGAGTTACCTGAAGGTGGAATCACAGATAGATAGGATAGTGAGGAAGGTATTTGGTTGCTTGCCTTTATTGGTCAGTGCATTGACTATTGGAATTGGGAGGTCATTTTGCAACTGTAAAGAACATTGGTCAGGCCACATTTGGAATACTGGTCTCCCTATTACAGGAAAGAAGTTGTTAAACTTGAAAGAATGCAGAAAACGATTTACAAGGATGTTGCCAGGGTTAGAAGATTTGAGCTGCAGACAGAGGCTGAATAGGCTGGGGCTGTTTTGCCTGGAGCATCGGAGGCTGAGAGATGACCTTATAGAGGTTTATAAAATCATGAGGGGCATGGATAGGATATATAGACAAGGTCTTTTTCAAGGATCGGGGAGTCCAAACTAGAGGGCATAAGTTTACGGTGAGAGGGGAAAGGTATAAAAGAGACGTAAGGGGCAACTTTTTCACACAGAGGATGGTACCTGTTTGGAACGAGCTGCCAGAGCAAGTGGTGGAGTCTGGTATAATTATAACGTTTAATAGGCATCTGGCTGGGTACATGAATAGGAAGGGTTTACTTTGCTGTTTGAATTCATTTATCGCTGGACATCGGAGTGCATCTGGGAAAATTAACAGTGAAATTCACAACTAATCTTGGAGGAACTGTTGGGTGAAGTTCACAGCACAGAATCAGATAAGTTCATTGTTGTTTTTAAGTGTGGCCTACAGAGAATCTGCAGCAGTGAGTAGAGTGGGTTCTTTCTTGATTATATATTTTTGGAGATATGTGTCTTGGTTAAACTTAAAATATAAGCCATAACTATTAATTTAACCTGGGGCCATGTTTGTAGAGGAATAAAACGGTGTTATTTTCTGGGTCTGTAGATTGTGAAGGAATAAAAATGGCCTTTAATAGAGTGATACGTACTTCTTGTCAGATGTGGGAGTTTAAAGAGGGTTGAAGGGTTACTACAGATTATATCTGCCATAAATGCTGTTGGCTGCGAATCTTATCAGATCGAATGGATTGGTTGGAGAGAGAGTTAGAAGCAATGGGGAATTTGCAACAGCAACAGTATGTGATAGATGGCAGTTATAGGATAGATGGCAGTTATAGGAAGGGGGGAAAGTCTCAGATACAGACACATAGATGGGTTAACCCCAGGAAAGGGAAGAGAGGTAGGCACCTAGTGCAGGAGTCTTCTGTGGCTATCCCCATTTCAAACAAGTATGCTGTTTTGGAAAATGTAGAGGGTGATGGATTCTCAGGGGGACAAGGGGTACGTCAGATTCCAAGAGATCAGTTATGTTAGGGGATTCTCTAGTCTGAGGTACAGACAGATTTTCTGTAGCCAGCAGCGAAAAATCAGAATGGTGTGTTGCTTCCCTGGTGCCGGGATTAAGGATGTCTCAGAGAAGGTGCAGAATGTTCTCACGGGAGAGAAGGGGCCAGCAAGAGGTCATTGTCCACATTGGAACCAACAATATAGGAAAGGAAAAGGCTAAGATTCTAAAGGGAGATTACAGAGAGTTAGGCAGGAATTTAAAAAGGAGATCCTCGAGAGTAGTAATATCTGGATTACTCCCAGTGCTGTGAGTTAGTGAGGGCAGGCATAGGAGGTTAGAGCAGATGAATGCATGGCTGAGGAGCTGGTGTATGGGAGAAGGATTCACATTTTTGGATCATTGGAATCTCTTTTGGTGTAGAAGTGACCTGTACAAGAAGGACGGATTACACCTAAACTGGAAGGGGACTAATATACTGGCAGGGAAATTTGCTAGAGCTGCTTAGGAGGATTTAAACCAATAAGGTGGGGTGGGGGGGGGGAGGGGGGGGCACAGGGAGATAGTGAGGAAAGAGATCGATTTGAAACTGGTACAGTTGAGAACAGAAGTGAGTCAGACAGTCAGGGCAGGCAGGGACAAGGTGGGACTAATAAATTAAACCGCATTTATTTCAATGCAAGGGGCCTAACAGGGAAGGCAGATGAACTCAGGGCATGGTTAGGAACATGGGACTGGGAGATCATAGCAATTACGGAAACATGGCTCAGGGATGGGCAGGACTGGCAGCTTAACGTTCCAGGATACAAATGCTACAGGAAGGAAAGAAAGGGATGCAAGAGAGGAGGGGTGTGGCATTTTTGATAAGGGATAGCATTACAGCTGTGCTGAGGGAGGATATTCCCGGAAATACATCCAAGGAAGTTATTTGGGTGGAACTGGGAAGTAAGAAAGGGATGATCACATTATTGGGATTGTATTATAGACCCCCAATAGTCAGAGGGAAATTGAGAAACAAACTTGTAAGGAGATCTCAGCTATCTGTAAGAATAATAGGGTGGTTATGGTAGGGGATTTTAACTTTCCAAACATAGACTGGGACTGCCCTAGTGTTAAAGGTTTAGATGGAGAGGAATTTGTTAAGTGTGTACAAGAAAATTTTTTGATTCAGTATGTGGATGTATCTACTAGAGAAGGTGCAAAACTTGACCTACTCTTGGGAAATAAGGCAGAGCAGGTGACTGAGGTGTCAGTGGGGGAGCACTTTGGGGCCAGTGACTATAATTCTATTAGATTTAAAATAATGATGGAAAAGGATAGACCAGATCTAAAAGTTGAAGTTCTAAATTGGAGAAAGGCAAGAACTTTCGAAAGCTGATTGAGGGTAGATGTTCACAGGTAAAGGGACGGCTGGAAAATGGGAAGCCTTCAGAAATGACATAATGAGAATCCAGAGAAAGTATATTTCTGTCAGGGTGAAAGAAAAGGCTGGTAGGTATAGGGAATGCTGGATGACTAAAGAAATTGAGGGTTTGGTTAAGAAAAAGAAGGAAGCCTACGTAAGCCTACAGGATAGATCGAATCCTTAGAGGAGTATAAAGGAAGTAAGAGTATACTTAAGAGGGAAATCAGGAGGGCAAAAAGGGGACATGAGATAGCTTTGGCAAATAGAGTTAAGGAGAATCCAAAGAGTTTTTACAAATACATTAAGGACAAAAGGGTAACTAGGGAAAGAATAGGGCCCTTCAAAGATCTGCAAGGCAGCCTTTGTGTGGAGCCGGAGAAAATGGGGGAGATACTAAACGAGTATTTTGCATCAGTATTTACTGTGGAAAAGGATATGGAAGATATAGACTGTAGGGAAATAGATGGTGACATCTTGCAAAATGACCAGATTACAGAGGAGGAAGTGCTGGAGGTCTTGAAATGGGTAAAGTTGGATAAATCCCCAGGACCTGAACAGGTGTACACTAGAACTCTGTGGGAAGCTAGAGAAGCTGGGCCTCTTGCTGAGATATTTGTATCATCAATAGTCACAGGTAAGGTGCAGGAAGACTGGAGGTTGGCTAACGTGGAGCCACTGTTTAAGAAAGGTGGTAAGGACAAGCCAGGGAACTATAGACCAGTGAGCCTGACCTCGGTGGAGGGCAAGTTGTTGGAGGGAATCCTGAGGGACAGGATGTACATGTATTTGGAAAGGCAAGGACTGATTAGGGATAGTCAACATGGCTTTGTGTGTGGGAAATCATGTCTCACAAACTTGATTGAGTTTTTTGAGGAAGTAACAAAGAGGATTGATGAGGGCAGAGCAGTAGATGTGATCTATATGGACTTCAGTAAGGCGTTCGACAAGATTCCCCATAGGAGACTGATTAACAAGGTTAGATCTCACGGAATACAGGGAGAACTAGCCATTTGGATACAGAACTGGCTCAAAGGTAGAAGACAGAGGGTGGCGGTGGAGGGTTGTTTTTCAGACTGGAGGCCTGTGACCAGTGGAGTGCCACAAGGATCGGTGTTAGGTCCTCTACTTTTTGTCATTTACATAAATGATTTGGATGCGAGCATAAGACGTACAGTTAGTAAGTTTGCAGATGACACCAAAATTGGAAGTGTTGTGGACAGCAAAGAGGGTTACCTCAGATTAAAACAGGATCTTGATCAGATGGGCCAATGGGCTGAGAAGTGGCAGATGGGGTTTAATATTCAGATAAATGCAAGGTGCTGCATTTTGGGAAAGCAAATCTTAGCAGGACTTATACACTTAATGGTAAGGTCCTAGGGAGTGTTGCTGAACAAAGAGACCTTGGAGTGCAGATTCATAGCTCCTTGAAAGTGGAGTCGCAGATAGATAGGATAGTGAAGAAGGCATTTGGTATGCTTTCCTTTATTGGTCAGAGTATTGAGTACAGGAGTTAGGAGGTCATGTTGCGGCTGTACAGGACATTGGTTAGGCCACCATTGGAATATTGCGTGCAATTCTGGTCTCCTTCCTATTGGAAAGATGTTGTGAAACTTGAAAGGATTCAGAAAAGATTTACAATTATGTTGTCAGGGTTGGAGGATTTGAGATATGGGAGAGGCTGAACAGGCTGGAGGCTGAGGGGTGACCTTATAGAGGTTTACAAAATTATGAGGGGCATGGATAAGATAAATAGGCAAAGTCTTTTCCCTGAGGTTGGGGAGTCAAGAACTAGAGGGCATAGATTTAGGGTGAGAGGGGAAAGATATAAAAGAGACCTACGGGGCAACATTTTCACGCAGAGGGTGGTATGTGTATGGAATGAGCTGCCAGAGGAAGTGGTGGAGGTTGGTACAATTGCAACAATTAAGAGGCATTTGGATGCGTATATGAATAGGAAGGGTTTGGAGGGATATGGGCCGGGTGCTGGCAGGTGGGACTAGATTGGATTGGGATATCTGGTCGGCATGGATGGGTTGGACCGAAAGGTCTGTTTCCATGCTGTACATCTCTATGACTCTATATTTCAAGGGATATGGGCCAAGTTCTGGCAAATAAGACCAGATTAATTTAGGATATCTGATCAGCACAGACGAATTGGACTGAAGGGTCTGTTTCTGTGCTGTACAACACTGTGACTAGCTGGTTCATTCTGTCATTCAGGGACATTGGGTGAAGATGATAGCAGTGGCCCTGTGGCCCAGGTTTAATACACAGCTGCAGGTTTGGCCAGATGTGGATTGTTCTTCCATCTCTCCTCAAACTATTGAAAGGTCAGAATTCCAACAAAAGCTAAAGGTAATTATAACAACAATTCCCTCCATACAATTAGCGAGGCAGTAAGAATTAGATGTGATTCCCTACAGGGTGGAAACAGGCCCTTCGGCCCAACAAGTTCACACCGACCCTCCTAAGAGCAACCCACCCAGACCCATTTCCTTGTGACTAATGCACCTAACACTGTGGGCAATTTAGCATGGCTAATTCACCTAACCTGCACATCTTTGGACTGTGGGAGGAAACCCACACAGACACAGGGAGAATGTGCAAACTCTCCGCACAGTCACTGGAGGTGGAATCGAATTTGGGACCCTGATGCTGTGAGGCAGCAGTGCTAACCACTGAGCCACCGTGCCGCCCCTTTATAACTTACAACGACGAGTCCATGCTTGCTGCACTTCTTTCCACTTTTCAGAAGCATGAAAATTCTAAGAATTACATTTCCAAATAGTTGGAGTGTATAAATCCCGTTCAGGCTCGGGTGTCGTGCGATAAAAACATGCCTTGGTCAGTGATTGGAGTTTGCAGTTTTTCAGTGACGATCTGAAATACATCGCCCTGCACTAAGAGATTCGCTTCCACTCAGAGCTCTTCCAATCAAATGCTGGAGAGCTGGTCCCCTCTCTCTTTGTAATTTCATCAAACAATAAAACAGATGAGTTGTTGGTTTATAAACAGCAAATAGAAATGTTTGCTTACCACGAGAAACTCACTGCGTACAAAGAGAAGTGTGTAGATCAGCCAATTTCAGTAACGCATCATTGAATTCCAAAAGGAGTTTGCTCTCAATGTATAATGTGCTGGATTGTTCCTCAAAGTGTTGCTAGATTTGCAGCTGGCTGGGGATGCGCGGTCGTTTGTGTGTGTTTTTGGGTCGATTCTCTGAACACTGTAAGTTGCTTGGAGGTCATGTTCTCTCCCCATTCTACAGAAATGAAAAAGGGATAACAGGTAAGATAAAATCTGGAACCTTGGCCAGCACTCAGAAACTGAACTGTCATATTAATTTACCAAAGTTGATCTGATGTCAATTTTCATGCAAATTCTATAGTTTATTGTTCTTTACTGCAAGTTTTATTTTTTTAAAACAAATGCACGATATTAACAGATTGGCAACAATTGTAGCAGTGTTGTAACCTGATACATGGAAGTGTAAAGGAACTCAAAGCTTAGATTTATGAAGCGGGAAACATTTGTGTTGTGAACTTCTATATTTAATATCAGGATGGATCAATATTTCATCATTTAATTTCTATATTTTCTGTTAAATTGAAACTGTTGTTTGATCTTTAGTTGTTTCTTTCTGTGCAGAAATGCCAAAAAATGCTAATTTCTAGCATCTTACCTCCTCGACGTCATGCAGCATGTCATTAAAGTGATATTTTTGATTACCTGTGCAAATATTCTCCAACAGTCCCCTGAAAATTCTACACTCAAGGAAAATACAGCCTGGAGTCTGGATCAGTAAAGAGACTGTTGGATGTTGAAATGAGGAACTGTCCTGACTTCCCGGAAGTCAGGCCAAATCTTTGAACTGGACTGATTTGATGTGTTATTTAGTTACCTGGCTGAGGACAGTGCCTCTGAATATCAACTATTTACAACAAATTTATACTGTACAACAGAAACAGACCATCTTACTAACCTGGTTTTTGGTGGTGTTAATGATCCACAAAAGTCTCCCTTCAAACCTGCAGTGCATTCCATTCTTCAACTGATCCCATTGACATTTCCTTCGATTGCATTATTTCACACGTCTATCTATTTTCGGCGGGTTGGCTAATTTAGACAGCTGGTCTGTGATGCAGTGTTGCCAACAAGGAGACGGTGAGGACTGCAGATGCTGGAGATCAGAGTTAAAACGTATGGTGCTGGAAAAGCACAGTCGGTCAGGCAGCATCTGAGGATCAGGAGCGTCAACGTTTTGAGCATAAGCTCTTCATTAGGAATAGAGCTTATGATCGAAATGTCGACTTTCCTGCTCCTCGGATGCTGCCTGACCGACTGTGCTTTTCCAGCACAACATTCCTTGACAGTGATGTCAAAAGTGTGGGTTCAATTCCTACGTCAGCTCAGGTTACCTTGAAGGACTTTCCTTCTTAACCTCTCCCCTCAGGTTAAACCCTCAGGTGTCTCTCGAACAAGAGTCAGTGACCATGATACCCTCACCCATTTTCCCCTTTGATGTGTCTAAACTATTTTCCTCAGCCATTCCTTATGGTAGCAAGTTACATGTTTTCTCATCACTCAGTAAGTAAGTTTCACCTGAATTCCCTATTGAATTTATTGGTGACTACCTTATATTGATGGACCTTAGTTTTGGTCTCCTCCAAATGGATACATCTTCTCCATATTCTATCAAACCCATTCATAATTTTAAAGACCTCTTTTAGTTTACCCATCAGCCTGATCTGTTCTGAACTGAAGATCCCCAGTTCATTCAATGGAGTTATGTGGAAAAATATGGAATTGTTCACTTTGGCAGGAAGAATGGAAAAGCAGAGAATTACTGAAATTGAGAATAACCACAGAAATCCAAAATGCAGAAGGTTTTAGGCTTTCTAGTGCATGAGCCCCAGAAAGTTGGTTTGTAAGTACAGCATGTAATCAGAAAGCTAATGAGATGCTTCCCTTTTTTATAAGAGGAATTAAAACATAAAAGATATTGTGATACACAGAACTGTGTGTGGTTTTGATCTCCTCAGTAAGGATGTAACTGCATTGGCGACAGTTCAGCGAGGGTTTACCAGACTGGTACCTGGAATGAATAGATTGTTTTCTGAGGAATAGTTAGACTGACTGGCCTTGTTTCCACTGGAGCTTAGAAGAGTGAGGGGGGACTTGATTGAAGTTTGATAAGCTACTGAATGGTCTTGATGAGGTGGACAAAGATATGACCTTTTGTGGGTCAGAGCAAGGCATCAGTTTTAGAAATTAGGGGTCATCCTTTTAGTCTGAGGGTTGCATGATTTTGGTGCTTTTTGCCTCAGAAGTTGGCAATAGGAGGATTCATTGAGTATTTTTAAAGCATGTCCCACCCAATTCTTGTTAGACAAAGGGGTCAAAGATGGGAATGTGAAACTTGAAAAACAAATGGATCAGCCATGATCTTTTCAAATGGCAGGATAGGCTTGGAGCGGGGTGGGCTGAACGGTCCATTTCTGCTCCTTTGACAAATGTTGATATAACGTGACTGTTGTTCCCTCATGAATTCCCATCGGTTTTTATGATCCTCCTGCCCTCTTTGTGCCAACAGCTTGTTGAACGGTGCCAGTGGCTTGTGTTCGATCAGCACTAACTAAAGAACAATGCATCTACCAGTCCTACTCACTGCATCCCAGACCTTTCTGCTGTTGGTATCTCTGGGTCTGTCTCGAGAGTTTGACTGGACAAAAGACCATGGAGGATCTTTCTACTATGGGACTTTCCCTCCTGGTAAGGCAGCCAGCCGATGGGGAGTGTAAAACTCTCAGCAGTTTCCATATTACCCTTTTTATAAAGTAGATCATCACCAAGTGAAGCAGGTTGTCATTGTCTACATTATCAATCTCTTTAAAATCCTAAATACAACCGTCACATCACCTTCTCTAGCGGCTCCTTTTCAGCAAAAATATTCACAACTGTACGATTGTTTCCCACAGTCGAAGCTCTTCAACCTTTGTCACTCCCTCTTCAAATTGGAGCATTGTCTTTGGGAGAGGGACTACAGTGGGAGAGGGAATAGAATGGGAGGTGGGGTAGAGTTGGAGATGAGGGTAGAATGGGAGTTGGGGGAGATAGTATGGGAGAGAGTAGAGTGAGAGATGGGGGTAGATTGGGAGATGGTAGAGTGGAAGAGGCAGCAGTAGGGGATGGGGTAGATAGGAAATGGGGGGGGTCAAGTAGAAGGGGGGATACTATGGGAGCGTAGGTAGAGTGTGAAATGGGTTAGAGTGTGAGATGGAGGAGTAGGGTGGGAGATGGAGGAGTAGAGTGGGAGAGGTTGGATAGTGTGGGAGAGCGGGTAGAATGGGAAATGGCGTAAATATGTCAACCATGATTGAATGTCAGAGCAGACTCAATGTGCCAATTGGTCTAAGTCTGCTGTTAAAACCTATGGTCTCTTAGAGAGTGGGAGAGGGAAGTAGAGTTGGAGATGGTGGGGAGAGTGGGTGAGGTGTTAGAATAGGTGAGAGGAGAGAGTGATTGAATGGGAATGGGGAGTGGAGTGGGAGAAGGGAGTGGAGTGGGGGGGGTGAGAGTGGGAGAGGGAGGTGGATTGTGGTGGGAGGGAGAGTGAGACAGAATGGTTGTGTGGGACAGGAGGTGGAGTGGGATTGGGGGTGGAGGGTGAGAGGGGTTGGGGTTGGGGTTGGAGTGGGAGAGGAGGGGTAGAGTGGGAGAGGGTATGGAGTGGGAGGGGGTGGAGTGTGGTGGGGGGAGAGTGGGACAGAGGGATAGAGTGGGAGAGGGGGATGTGGGGAAGAGGGGAGTTGAGTGGGGGGGGTGAGTGGGAGTGGGAGAGGGGGGGGGGGGTGGAGTGGGAGTAGCACTGGTACAAATACTGAATGGCTCCCATGTATCATGCCTGGTGTTTTAATTTAACTGTTTCCTGGATTGAACTGGCCACTAATAGCGTACAGAAATAATTCTTGGAAATATTTATAGTCGTATTTGGAGCTGAAAGTCATGCCCTAGAATTTTTAATTATTCTGTTTTGGAACTTTTCAGTTTACAATTCCTTGAACAATTTGGTGTTAAACTAAATATTGCTCAGTGCATGAATGAGCTGTAGTGAAACACAACATGGAAGCATTGTGTTGGTTTCAGGTTTCTCCTGGGGTGTGGGAAGCTCTGCTTACCAGACTGAAGGGGCTTGGGATCAAGATGGGAAAGGACTCAGTATCTGGGATGTTTTCACCCGAATGAAAGGAAAAGTGCACTCGAATGAAACAGGAGATTCATCCTGTGAAAGCTATTATAGATTCAAGGTAAGAACGCACATGTAAACAACTTGCATATTTGTCGAACATTTCACAATATCCCACAATGCTATGCGTCTTTCCACAGATGCTGCTTGACCCACTGAATTTCTCCAGTATTCTCCTTCATTGTTTCAGATTTCCAGCATCTGCTGTATTTTGCTTTCATCCAAAAGACTTTACAGCCAATAAAGTAGAAACATTGAAGTGTAATAAATGAGGAAACAGGGAGCCAATTTACACCAAACAAGGCAGCATTGAGAGACATAATTCTGTTTGTTTCATTGTTGCCAGGACAATCTGCTCTTCATCCAATAGTGACCATGGGATTCTTTCCATTTTCCTAAGAGGTCAATACAGGGTGTTGGTTTAACCCTTGCATTACTGCACTCCAGTATCAACTCAGGTTTTTGTACTCAGGTCTCTGGAGTGAAGCTTGGACCTGGAGCCTTGTGACTCAGATGTTAGTCTGCTACTAACTGAACCAAACCGATTACCTGTAAGATACAAATAACAAGATTTAGTTTGTTTTACACAATGTTGCCACTTTTGGGAAGGTGCAATTGGAGAGCATTCTCTGTTTGCAATTCCAATGTCCAGAGCAAGCATCTTTCTTGTGCAATATTGTCAAATTATTGGCAGTTTTGTGTCCTGACTCTTAGACATCTGTGAGTTTAACAAAAGTTGCTTAAAACAGCAATTCACATGTGGATTTTTGTTTTCTGGATTTGTTGTGTAAGTCTTACAGACAAAAGCTGTTCTTGTTGCTCTCCTCTGTGACATTAAAAGTCAACCATATAGCATGGACTGGAGTCACATGTAGGTCAACTTAGCCAGACATGGTCTCATCCCTGATGAACATTATTCAATGAATTGGAATTTTTGCAACAATCCAAGAGTTCTTTAGGTTACCCAGATCTTGAATTCAGTTTCATAATTTACCAGAATGGGATTAGAATTCATATCTGCTTGATTTCAAGCTGGCCAGAACCATTTCCAATAAACTATTGCATTTAAAATGGTAAAAACTAGTATACAACACAAACAGCATCAAATCCTCTTGTCGATATTCAGATCCGATGCCAAGCAGTGAATGAATAGTTTTATTTGGTTACAGCATTCTTTTTATCCTTGCCTAAATTTGAGTTTGGAGGAGGGATGCTATCAGAAACATTAACCTCTTTGTTAACTGCCCAGATTTGCTTCGATGTTTTCCCCCAATAAGGAATATGCTGAATGAAATCTCCTCCTCCTGCACAAGGTCTGGTTAACACTAGCTTCTCTTCCAGGAGGATATTGCTCTACTGAAGGAGCTGAAAGTCAATCACTATCGTTTCTCTATCTCCTGGCCTCGAATTCTACCAACTGGGATTAAAGGTAACATCTCTCAATTTGTGGTTGTGTAATGTGAGAAGTCATAACCTCAGCTAGTGTTCAGATCAAGTCTTCTCCTAAAGACAAGTTTCTTGTATTTATTGAAGTCAATGAATGAAGTACACCTACACCAGCCGACACCATTCATGACAGAGAGAAAACTGACTTGAATTTCATTCAGGCTGGGTGTCTGGACTCACAGATAGGCACAGAGCTGGGAGAAGTAGAGGTGGACGTCAGACAGGTATTAGGGTCTAAAGAAGCATCATATTGGACTCAACACATTAACTCTGTTCCTTTCTTGACAAAGTTAAAAATCACACAACACTAGGGTTTAGTCCAACAGGTTTGTTTGGAAGCACTAGCTTTCAGAGCGCTGCTCCTTCATCAGGTGATTGTGGGGGATGAAAGACCTGCTGAGTGTGCCCAGCACTTGCTGTGTTTGTTAGGGATTAGGGTGTGCCAGCCAAAAGTAGAGAAAGTACTTGGGATATTTCATGTGATGAGGGTGTCACTGGCAAGGTCAGCATTTACTGACAATCCTTCATTATCCTTGAACTGAACAACTGACTCAACCACTTGAGAGGGCAATTAAGAGTTATCCATATTGTTGTGGGTCCGGAGTCCCACGTAGGCCAGACCAGGTAAGGTTGGCAATATCTTTCCCCCAAGGGTATTAGTGACCCAGGTGGGTTTTTTACAATGATCTATGATAATTGGGATGTCTGATCCAGTGAAATTGGAATTACTGATCCAGTGAAAATATCACAATGCCATCATCTCCCCACCAAATAAGTCTTTTATTTTATATTAAATTAAACTGAAGACTTCAATTGTCTTATTGTTTTTGACAGTTTGGAACTTCTCCTCAGGATCTTCCCCACAGTGAGAAACCAGTCACTCTCTAAGAAAACAGCGAGCAGAGGCAAGAGTATTGTGAGAGACCAGCGTTATAGTGAGGGCCTGGTGTCATCTCCCACACATTCCTGTTTCTTGACTGAGAACAAACAGCTCTGTTACTGTCGTGCTCAGGGTATCTGCAATGCTCCTCTCTTGTCTTACTTGTGGTACACTATAAAGGTCACTCACAGTGTTCCAGATGATTACAAATCTTCTTGGAATGAGATTCCACTTCAGTGTAAGGGTACAAATCCACAGCTCAGCACTGACCCCCAGCTTTTCCTGCTACCAACACGTTTAAGGCTGATTCCTTTCAGCACTGCCCTTGGACAAGACTAATGACGACAAAGCTGTCTCTAAGCAGTTGTGGGAGGAGGTATTCACAAATAAAAAGGTGCATTCAGTACAGGAGAGTTGGCGGGGAAATATTAAGATGAAGGGTGCGGGAAAATGTTTTTACTGTTGTCAAGTCACTTGTTTTCTTTTTAAGTCAGAGTTTATCTGTTTCTTATCTCTCTGTATCATACAGCTGAGCGAATCAATGACAAAGGAATCATGCATTATAACGAGATAATTAATACCCTCCTGGAGAGCAACATCCAACCTGTGGTCACCCTGTACCATGGGGATCTTCCTCAGGTCTGTGTGGAATGTTTGAACACCATTTGTAACTTGCTAACGTCCATCTGTATGTGTGTCATAGCAACTACTGAGGTTCCAGATGACTGTGCACTATCACTTTTTTAAAGCTGGAGGGGGACCTGCAATAAATGCCAGATTTGACAGTGGTCCTGAAAATCAGTAAGAAATTCCCACACCGTGGGAAAAGACTAACTATCTACAATGCTTACAAATTCTATTATGGTTTTATTCCAACATTTTTTTCCTCTCTTAAACATGTTGACATATAAGGGGCCTGAGTTCCATGAATACTGGATATCGCTTGTTGCCTCTCCCATGTAGCTATCTCCTACATCCAGAAAGAGACACAGAAGTGTTGCTCATTACCTAAGATTCTACAGCTCTGTTGAAACCTGCTGCTGTTATTCAATCAGTCAATCACTCTGTTCCCAGGCAATTACAAATCTCCCTGACAGTGTAAAATTACAGATCTGCAGTTCAGTGCTCCTCCTGTCCCCACACTCTTTAAGACCGATCTCCCCCAGTGTTGCACTTACACACAGAAATGTACCACGGTTAAAGGACATTACAGCTAATTGCAATCATATACTCTCCATAAAATCACAAACTCACTGTTCTTGTAATATTTACTGCCAGTCAGGAGTAGGTACCTTATTTTACCCTCTCTAAGCTTTAGCACTGAAGTCTG
Organism: Chiloscyllium punctatum; assembly: GCF_047496795.1. Taxonomy (NCBI): domain Eukaryota; kingdom Metazoa; phylum Chordata; class Chondrichthyes; order Orectolobiformes; family Hemiscylliidae; genus Chiloscyllium; species Chiloscyllium punctatum. The sequence goes on from NC_092786.1 coordinate 59,483,843, forward strand.
TAATAGCACCTGTATGTACTGCTTTCACTCTTCCCCTATCACAGTCTGTGCTCCCAGTGGAGACTGAATCTCTGAACTTCCCAGCACCAGACAATGATTCTGAGTTTTATTTTGCTGAAAGTCTTTTTCCTAGGCTGATGACTTCAGTGTGTACGAGGGGGCATAACTACAAATTGAGGGGTGATAGATTTAAGACAGACATCAGAGACAGGTTCTTTACGCGAAGAGTGGTAAGGGCGTGGAATACCCTACCTGCTAATATAGTCAACTCAGCCACGTTAGGGAGATTTAAACAATCCTTAGATAAGCACATGGATGATGATGGGATAGTGTAGGGGGACGAGCTGAGAATAGTTCACAGGTTGGCATAACATCAAGGGCCGAAGGGCCTGTTCTGCGCTGTATTGTTCTATGTTCTATATATTTTCGTGAAAATCCACTCTGTGATTACACTAACCTGGAAATAGCTGGTTAAAGTCTGGAATGAGCAGATGTGATGAGTCAAATTGCCTTTCTTGTAGAATCTTTCTGAAAGTGACTATAGTTGATCATCTTTGATATTTTAGGTGCTGCAAGATAGATTTGGAGGCTGGCAGAATAGCAGTCTGATTGACTTCTTCAATGATTATGCCAGCTTATGTTTTGAGAAGTTTGGAGATCGGGTGAAACACTGGATTACTTTCAATAACCCTTGGGTATGTTTTACGTTTCAGTGTGATTTAATTTCATTAATATTAAAGATTATAGTTTTATATATTTCAATTTGTTTACTTTCCATTCATTATATCTGTGATGATCAATGTAGACTTACATATCCATCTTGGGTATAAGAATCTTTATATTCTTGGGTTTCTAAGGATATTATGTTTTCAGTTTATGTAGCAAAGTACAGGTGACTTTATCCTGTGGCACTGTCTTCTTCCTTCCCATTATAATTGACATGTTCTTTGGTCATATTCTTTTAAACTAACCTTCAAACTTTGTTGTGAATATCTCTCACATGACTGTGAATGTCTCCTTTCTGAAAAAAGGTTGGAATAGCTGCTTTATTACATCTGTCAAATAATGGTAGATCTCCCATAATACACCTCCACATAAACTCAGAGATAAGTTTGTTTGTCACTGCCTTTGCTGAGTTTCTCCTGCTAACAATTTAAAAAAATATATACATAACGTATACACATGCCTTTGTACTGAAAAAGTTGGGAACCACTGATCTAGTAAACCTTCTCTGAACTTCTTCCAATACACTAACATCCTGCAAATATAGTGTCTAGTACACACAATATGATGTAATACATCAACAATGAGAGTAGCGTTTAACTCCAAATAATTTACTCATTAAACTTCAGTTCCAACAGCTGCTGAGCTGGAATTTGAACTCAGAGAGCATTTGCCAGGGTCTCTGAATTATTTGATTAATCTTTTCTTATCAGATTCTTATTAGGTCATGTTTCAACCAATGATCGAAGTCTTCGATCTCTACAACTTGGAAACAGAATGTGGTGACTTTGCAACAGCATTGTCAACTTCATCCATAGTGTTCCCATCTCAGGGGGTAAAAGGATTTCCATTTACTTCATGTCTATTCACTTCTCTCATAAACATCTTAAAATGCTTCATATCCATGAACTGGATAGCTAAATGTTCTTGTTATGGAGGAAAGATTGCAGCCATTTTCCACACAGCACATTGCACAAGCTTAAGATTTTTTTCTTATTTTCACATATAATATTGAAAGTGCATTATATTTTGAGACCAAACCTTGGCTTTTAAAAATATTACTTTAAATATTATTTGTTTAGTTAAAGATAACCTGACGCGATTTATCTGTTGTGCGTTACATGGTAATTGAAGAATGAAATTGCATGAAAACACAATTGAAATGTCAAAAATTAGTTTAATCTTACTTGAATGTTTTGTAAGTAGATGAAGTAACATCATCCAAATTCAGTCACTATAACTCATACTCTGTATTGAAGTGGCCTGAATGCAGCCTGTAGTCTTTCTCTATTACTCTCTGGTTTACCTTGGGTGAATTCTGTCCAACTAGAAAGAACTTATTTGGCCTCGTTAATCCTGGGTCAGAACACGCAAGAATTGCTGGTACAGAGTACTAGCATACTGAGATGCTTGTGCATTAACAGGGACACATGCAGAAGTTTAATTTGGGGTAAGCAAGGTTCTGTGATCAGCACTTACATTGCTATGGAGATAGACATCTTGGACACTCTAGTCATTCATTATCTTTGATATAACTTTTATTTTTACCACATTTAGTGTTAAGTCATGGCAGGATCTCTACAATCATCAGAAAGGAGCTTTTTATCCTTTTGTTACAGATAGACTCAACCCAGTTTTATTGTTATGGCTGTTTCATGTTTTAAATCACAACTCGAGAGGCAGCACAACCTGCCTAGGATGATCGTGACTAGTTCAGCAGGTGTGAGTTTGAAAAGCAGAATACAAGCACAATCTCTGAAAGCCAGCAATCTCAGGATTTTGGGGATGCCTGGAGTGGAGTTTATTGGAGGTTTCTTCTTGTTCTACCTCTGGATAATTAGTAATAAAACCTAAATTAAAAGAAACTGTATTTGGTGCAAACTTTCCACTTTCTCTTTAGTTGAATGTTTTCCCACCACCACCTTTTGCCAGTTTTCAGTTCAAAACAGGCCGATATCCTGCAAATGATATGCCTGATTTTCTAATAAAAGATATTCACCAACTAACATTTGCTGATGGCTGAAGGAAATGCCCATTTTTCTTCTCCTGATTGCTGACAGAAGTGAGGTTAGGAAGCCTGTGCCTGTTGCCCATCTGCATGCTCGTTACACTCTGAACCTCCAACATAGAACATCCACAGGATCCCATCCCTATTCTACAGATAGTGGCAGTAGTGGGAACTGACTCCATTTGATCATTTTTCCATTGTAGTCCACAGCTGTGGAAGGATATGAATTGGGACAACATGCACCAGGAGTGAAACTGAAAGGAATAGGAGCGTACCGAGCAGGTCATAACATCATTAAAGTAAGTATTCTCCTATTTCTCAATCTCAAAAATTTCATAATATATTGAAAGGATTTAAAAAAATTGTGTGTCAATAGACCGTTTCATTTGTTTTTGGATGTGGTTGAAGGGTAAAGGTTGCCAGAATTTAAGGAGACCATTTCTGCTCCTCCTCATGGGAATTTTCTCAAAATAAATGGGAAATGAATGTAGGTTTGCTCGCTGAGCTGGGTGGATGGTTCATTTTCAGACACTTTGTCACCCTGCTAAGTGTGCCTCCAGACAAAACATTGCTGGTGTTTCCTGCTTTTTATTTATATGTTTGAGCTTCCTTGGGCTGGTGATGTCATTTCCTGTGGTGACTTCATTTCCCGTAGTGATAGCATTTCCTGTCATTTTTCTCAGGTGGTAAATGGGATCCAAGTCAATGTGTTTGTTGATAGAGTTCTGATTGGAATGCCATGCTTTTAGGAAGTCTTGTGTGTGTCTCTGTTTGGCTTGTCCTAGGATGGACATGTTGTCCTTGCAAGAACTGTAACAAACACTACATTGGACAAACAGGCAGAAAACTAGCCACCAGGATACATGAACATCAACTAGCCACAAAACGACATGACCCTCTCTCACTAGTATCCTTACATTCGGTTGAAGAAGGACACCACTTCCACCGGGAGTGGATAAATGGGACATTTTACAATGTAGCAGTTCCTCAGTGTTGCACTGAAATGTCGGTTTAGATTATGAGCTGCTGTTTCTGAAATTTGTTAAATCCCGTGTTTTGAGAGTTACCATTGTGCCGAGCCTACATTTGGACTTGTACGATATACATTTTTAGGCAGGGCTCAGTAAGTTGGGGTGAGAGCTGAGAAATCCAACTAAAAAATTTTGTGGGAGTAAAATAGGAACAAACCATAATCTCATTAACACTACAAGTATTTACTTCTGTTTCACAGGCTCATGCAAAGGCTTGGCACACGTACGACAAACTTTGGCGCAATCACCAAAAAGGTAACAGAGTTATCAATTCAGATTGAATGGAATCAAACAAAGTACAAATATCTCTTACAGACTCCACTGCAAAATTATATCTTGTATAGTCTGATGAGTTTTTGTTGTTAAGATTAGCAGTTCATATGGTGAATTGTATCATCAGCTTCAAAGGGTTTTTAAGAGATTTCAGTGATAGCTGGATGTGACAAATATCATGGAACAACATGGTATACAGGTAGAGGCAAGTCGTGTGTAAATATTCTCTCTATTCGTCTAGTCATCGGTCAGCAAGGTCTACAATAACTATTCAGTTCCAGCACATCTTATTTCAGTTCGTGCAGGGCAGAGGGATTTCAATTATGTGGAGAGGGAGCAGGAGCTAAGGTTGTTCTCCTTCAATCAGAAAAGGTTAAAGGAATTTTAATAAAGGTGGTTAGAGTAAATAGGGAGAAATATTTCACTGGCAAAAAGGTCAAGAGCATTCATTGAGCAGTGGTGTCTGCTGAGGCTGCATTAGGCTCTAGGCAAACGTGAGGACTGCAGATGCTGGAAACCAGAATCTAGATTAGAGTGGTGCTGGAAAAGCACAGCAGGTCAGGCAGCATCTGAGGAGCAGGAAAATCGACGTTTCAGGCAAAAGCCCTTCATCAGGCTGCATTAAGCTCTAGTCAGACCATAGCTGGAATATTGTAAGCAGTTTTGGGCCCCATATCTAAGAAGGGATGTGCGGGCATTGGAGAAAGTCCAGAGTTCAGAAGAATGAGGGAGATCTGATTGCAATTTACAGGTTACTAAGGCGCCTAGATAGAGTGGACATAGAGATGTTTTCACTAATAGGAGAGACTAGGGCCTGAGGGCACAGCCTCAGAGTAAAGGAACAATCTTTGAGATGAGGAGGAATTTTGTCAACCAGAGGATAGTTACTCATTGCTATAGAAGGCTGGGGAGGCTAAGTCATTGAGTGTATTTAAGACAGAGTTAGAGAGATTAGTAGTGGGATCAAGGGTTATGATGACAAGGCAGGAGAATGGGGTTGAGAAACACATCAGCCATGATTGAAAGATGGAGCAGACTTGATGGGCTGAATGGCTTAAATCTGGTAACCATCATCATAGATTTAAGACAATAAGCAAAAACGCCAGAAGGAAGATGAGAATTCTTTAAATATATCAAGTTATAATCTGGAATGTACTGGCTAAAAGACTAGTGGAAGCAGATATACAAGTAACTTTCAAAAAGGAATGGGTTATTTAATGGAAATAAAAACATATACAGAGTTATGGGAAATCACAGAGAGAATGGGATCAATTATTAGCTTTCTTCAAAGAGGTAGCAGAAGTGTGATGGGCCAAATAGCCTCCTTCTATGGTCTATGGTCCTAAGAAATAACATTCTACATCATAGAGGTCGAGCAATCACAACACCAGAGTAAAACAGTTACAGCAGATGCATGCATATTCTAAATGCAATATAATTTGTCTGTTGCATCTAAGTTATTATATTTTTTTTCATATGAAAGGATTGGTGGGTATTTCTATCACAAGTGAATGGGGAGAGCCGGTCGACATTACAAATCAAAAGGATGTGGAGGCTGCTGAGCGATACATCCAGTTTAAGCTAGGCTGGTTTGCCAACCCTATTTTCAATGGAGACTACCCTCAAGTTATGAAAGACTGCATTGGTAAGTGTAAATACGAAGGGGAATATTGTGGGCACACGTATTGACTATATTGGCATGATGAGGACCAAAAGCAAATATTAAACAGATACTAGGACCTATAATAAAAGCAAAATACTCCACAGGCTGGAAATCTAAAATAATAATAGAAAATGCTGTAAGTATGCTATAAAGTTTCCAGATTTGGTAGAGAAATGGAGTTGACATTTTAGGCCATTTACTTTTCATCAGAACCAATTATCAAAAACAGTAACTGTATAACCCTCTGCACAGAGAGTGCTTGACCTTGAATATTTTCAGCATTTTCTCTTTTTATTACTCAAATTTAGAATTCTGGCATTCTGGTGGATTACTTAGGGGTTAATTAGGCAAGCACATTATGTGATCCATTTTATTCTCTGACACAAAATGTGAAAAGGGGGTTATTTTGGGGTTTAATTTCTCCTTCCTATCCATGTGTATCACAGGTTGGATGAGTGTGTTGTGGATGAGCCTAGTCTCAGCTTGCCTTTGTATGATAGCACAGCTGAGTAACAGGACTCTGTGTGGGCATTCATAAGTAGCACAGTGGGCTGCAATTTGCGAGCTTTAAGACTCGATTAAGCTCTCCATTAAAGATTTCTACTTATCAATATGCAAAAAGAAATGCAAACATGCCTTAGAGTTCAATTCCAAATATGTCAGTCGGCAAAAGAAAAACAGTTTCATAATCAAATCCTAACAAGTATAGAATTGCATACACAAAAGGCCTTGTACTTATTTATTTACCATATATGTAGACATTGTGTACTTTTAGTGAGGGAACCCTAGTAAAATTGTAATTTATCTTGTACAAGCTGTCAAACGCCCGTTTTATGGTCAGGATTGCTTCTTGCAGTTTACATACAGCTCCATTAAACATTTAAATTACCTTAGTACAGGTGAAGTTGAGGCAAGTAAGGCTGTATTTTAGGGAGGTCACAGTATGTCTCATATCAACAACTAGAAACAATCCAGAGCAAAGTTGGAGCAGTACGACATCTTGTGCATCTGAGATCTTTAGTTGGCAGGCATGTTGGCATTCTTCAAAACCTGTAATCCCCATACCTTGCTGTTTGTTACATTCACAGGGAGAAAGAGCTCACAGGAAAGTCTGAGCAACTCCAGGCTGCCAGCCTTTACTCCACAGGAGAAACACTTCATCAAAGACACATCAGACTTCTTCGGTCTGGGTCACTTCACAACCCGGTATATCACTCACAAGAGCTACCATTACAGTAAAGGGCCAAGTTATTTTACGGACCAGGACTTGGCAGAACTTGTTGACCCAGAGTGGCCTGATCCAGGTTCTGAGTGGCTGTACGCTGTACCTTGGGGATTCAGGAGGATTCTGAATTATATCAAGGTATTTCAGAGATATATAGTTTAATATGTTGTTTCCTCTGCAGCTATAAAAAAATGACTTGCATTTGAAAAGTGCCTTCCACAACATCAGGCTGTCCCACACCTTAGCGAGTTTTGAGAAGATTTGTAGCCCAGGTTGAGGTTCTGCATGTAGGTTTTCTCACTGAGCTGGAAGGTTCATTTTGAGACATTTCATCACCCTACTAGGTAACATCTTCTGTGGGCCAAAGGGCGAAGCACTGTTGATAATTCCTGCTTACTATTTATATATTTGAGTTTATTGGGGTTGTGATGTCATTTCCTGTTCTTTTTCTTAGGGGGTGGTAGGTGGGCTCTAACTCAATGTATTTGTTGATCGAGTTCCGGTTGGAATGCCATGCTTCTAGGAATATCCCATACCTCTCTGCAAGAGCATTTCAGTCAGTCTTGACTTGCATGTTTGAAATACAACTGAAATCACAAAAACACTCAAAATATCTTTATTAATAATGAAAATAAATGGACTTTTTAATTCCAGGAATAAAAATTTAAGATACGTGTTTATGTTAATATCTTAGATGCAAAGTGCTGAAGTGCACAGGGATCTTGTCATGCTATAGATAAGCTTGGAAAAAGATTCAGAAAAGGTCCATATCACAAAATGCTTTATAAAATGTGAAATATTTACAGTTATCCATTGATTTCTCACATTCTACTAAGATCTTCAAGTGTATTACTTAGCACTCAATTGTTTTTTTACAAACACAGCAGTCAATCTGTACACAGTAAAATTATTTCAATCACTAACAATCAAAAACAATCAGGGCTGGTTGGTGATTTACCTTGTGGTTGATGACGTCTAGGTCAAAGCTTTTTTCATAAATCACCAAGAACAATTTATTTAACTTTACACAGGAAAATAAAACACACTGTTCTTCGTGGAGGCAAAAGCAGTCAAAAACGGACAGTTAAGTAGGAATGGAATCAAACAAATAGGAAGTGCAAAGAGACTTGTGAGTTATAGTCAGGTTGAGTCAGTAGTTAGGAAGGCAAATGCAATGTTGGCATTTATTTTAAGAGGACTTGAATATAAAAGCAGGGATATAATTCTGAGGCACTGGTCAGGCCACATTTAGAGTATTGTGCGCAGTTTGGGACCCCATATTTCAGGAATGATGTACTGGCCCTGGAGCATGTTCGGAGGAAGTTCACGAGAATGGTCCCAGGAACAAAAAGCTTAACATTTGAGGTACATTTGAGGACTCTGGGTTCATACGTGATGGTATTTAGAAGGATGAGGGGAAAATCTAATTGAAACATACAGAATACTGAATGGCCCGGACAGAGTAGATGTTGGGAAGACATTTCCATTGACAGGAGAGACTAGGACCTGAGGGCATAAGCCTTAGAGTCAAGGGAAGGCCTGTTAGGAAGGAGATAAGGACACAGTTATTCAGCCAGAGTGGTCAATCTATGGAATTCACTACCACAGAATACAATGGAGGCCAGGTCATTGAGTATATTTAAGACTGAAATAGATAGGTTCTTGAGTATCAAAGGGATGAAGGGTTACCGGGAGAAAGGGGTTGAGAAACTTATCAGCCATGATTGAATGGTGGAGCAGATTCTATGGGCTAATGGCATAATTTCTGCTCTGATGTCTTATGATACATTAGGGAGCATGAGAGCAGATGGGAGAAAAAAAAAGGACAGTTCAGGTTCGGGGTGCAGTGAGCGGTTGGCCTGACAGGCAGGGGTAAGGGGAAGGAAGGAGCAACAGAATGAATGGTTTCAATCTTGATGGTATAGAGGCCTATAAGGTTCTTGAACATGCTATAAGAAATGAGAGCGGAGGAGACAGCAGATCCACTGAGATCTTGCAGTGTTAAAGCTACAGTATGGTAGATAAAGGCTGTGTCCTTGAGGAGGTTTGGCAAAGGATAAAGTCAAACATGAAAGTAAAAAACATGAAAGAGAAAAAAAATGTGCAGGTTAGGTGAATTGGCCACGCTAAATTGCCCAGTGTTAGGTGAAGGGGTAAATTTAGGGGAATGGGTCTGGGTGGATTGCTCTTCAGAGGGTCGGTGTGGACTTGTTGGGCCGAAGGGCCTGTTTCCACACTGTAAGTAATCTAAAGAATTAGTTGAGCAAATTGAGGGCTGCAATGGTATCCTGGAGAATGAAGAGCCAAAGGCTAACCAGCTGTGAATATTTTAAGCTAATTCTGAATGTGGGTTGTGAGGGATTTAAATGGTTTGAGATCACTTCAAGATGATAGTGAAGCCTTAAGGTATGCATGATGATCATACAGCAGTACACTTCCAGGGGGGGTTTATTGTCTGGCTTCCATTCTTCCTCTTACAACTTATTCCATATAAATACTGTACATTAAAATTACTGCAGTTTGTAAGATGCTGAAATGTGATCAGTTTCAATTTCTTTGTCATTATCATTTTCTATTTTGTTTCAGAGTCGGTATGGAAATCCAAGGATATACGTGACAGAAAATGGAGTATCTGAAAAACACCAGTGCACTGAGCTGTGTGACAAGTGGCGAATGCAGTACATGAATAATTATGTTAATGAGATTCTTAAAGGTGACTGACTTAATGTCAAAACATGACCCATTCCATGGTTAATTATTTGGGGGCAGGGAGCAAGAAACAGTGCAGGCCAAGGGCAAATGGCCCAATTCTTCCATCAGTACTACCCTGACATTAAAACAGGCAAAAAAACGTAAATGCAGCAGTTTGAAAGAAGCCCCACTGCCAGTATATTTATTAAGCTTTCTCCTTTAGAAAATAGTAGGCCTTTAGACCCAGCAAGCCCACTATCTTTTAATGTCATACTCCCACTCTTCCTGTTCCCCTTGACACCTTTAGTTTATAGAAATCTATTTCTTTAGTGTGTGTATATATTTCCAGTGATTGTCTCCAGTTGACTCTGTGAAGAAATTTCTCCACATCTCAGTCTAATATGGACCATCCTATATCCTGAGATCATGACCCCTTGTTCTGGCCTCCCCAGGAGGTATCATCCCTACATCCAGTCTGTCCACCCATGTCAAGATTTTTACATATTTCAATAAGACCCCTTCACATTATTCTAAACTCTGGTGAATACAAGCCCAGGGAACCCAATCTTTTCTCATACGACAAACCTGCCATCCCAGGTATCATTCTGGTGAACCTTCGTTATGCTCCCTCTAAGGTAACTATATTTTCTGAGATAAGATGACCAGAAATGTGTACCAAATTCCAAGGGTGGTTTCACAAAGACCCTGTACGGCTGCAGTAAGACATCCTTGCACTTCTACTTAAAATCTTTTGGAATGATTACCAATATATGATTTGCCTTCCTAATGATTTGCTTTCAATAGCTAGCATACAAGGACACCCAAGTCCCTTTATAAATCAACATTCCCAATTCTATCCCCATTTAATAATACTCCGCTATTCTGCCTTTCCTAAAGAAGTTGACAACTTTATATTTATCCATGTTATATTGCATGTGTCACCTATTTGCCTACTTGCTCAACTTGTCAAAATTGCCTTGAAGCCTCTTAATATCCCTCTCACCACTCTCACTTAGTTTTGTGCAAACAGCAATCTTGGAAATATAAAACTTAATTCCCTCATCAAAATTGTTGATTTATATTGCAAATAGCTGGGCCAAAGCACTGATCTCTGCTGTACCCTTCTTATCAACCTCTCCACACCGAAAGAAACCCATTTATTCCTACTTCCTGTTTACTGGTCTGTTGACCAATGCTTAGTTCCTGTCAGTATATTGCCACATATTCCATGTGGTTTAATTTTGCAAACTAACCTGTGACATGGGACTTTATTAGAAGCTTTACACTCATGGAATTGCTCTGAATTTCCAGAGTTTCTGTTATTTTGGATTGACAGATTTTAAAATGAATGTAATTTTGAAACTTGTTGCAGCCATTAAGGATGGTGTTAAAGTCAAGGGATACATATCCTGGTCACTGCTGGATAAGTTTGAATGGGATGAAGGATATTCAGAAAGATTTGGGTTATATTACATCGATTTTAAAAGCAAGAATAAGAGGAGGTATCCCAAAGCCTCAGTTCAGTACTACAAGAAAATGATCAGCTCAAATGGATTTCCAAACCAAAGAGAAGTAAGTACCACTGATTTTTTTTAAAATTAAAAAATAAAACTTATTTTTGATGCAAGTTGACAAATAGCTTACATGAAACTTTAAAAACAAAAACCAGGACATGAATTTAGAAGGAAGCTTAGATTTAAAGATTGTATGTAGAAGCTGATAAGTATAAAAGAAAAAATGAATAATGTGGTAAACTGAAAGGAAGGTTAAGACTGTGGACAACTGACAGATATGTGGTCATGTATTTTGCCATGTTTGTTTAATAATTACACTGTGGTCAATACAAATTCCAACAAGCTCTGTCAACTGCACTTTTGATATACACTTCTGATATAATGCGATAGTCTGGTTCTCACATTATACGAAAACCACAGAATAGCCATACCATTTAAACTAATGAGACTGGAATTGTGTTATAGCCAATACAAACTGCATAAATCCATGTAAGAATCTGTATATCCATTTCTTAGATTAGAATCAGTCTGACCATTGTAGCACAGACAGCCTCACACAGGGCAACTCACACCTTAAGTGCATTATCTGGGCCGACATGACACCAATTGTTAAAAGTTCACTTGAGAATATAACGTTTAAATATTCTGTGATTTTCATATGAAAGAACTGAAACCAATATGTTCATGCTAAAAGATGAGACACTTAACAAACAATCCAGGTCTTTTTCAATATATAATTTCAGTTAAATCACACTGTAAACATTTGCTATAAATTCTGTGTCTTACGATCTTATACTCCACAATTACTTGATGAAGGAGCAGCACTTTGAAAGCTAGTGCTTCCAAATAAACCTGTTGGATTATAACCTGGTGTTGTCTGATTTTTAATATTCTGCAAATAATGATTGAAATTCTTCAATCGTGTTAAACAAATGTGTTATAGCAGAACCGATTGTATTTCATTTTGAACACAGCAGGCAGGGACAAAAATATTATTTGAGTAAAAGGCAGCTGTTAATGGAAGATACTAACATTTTAATCCTGAAAATCCAACAGAATTACTAAATAATTGCTGCTTTATAGTCTGTGTCCCAGTTTCTGCTGTAGAATAAAGAGTAAATAACTCCTAGCAAAAGTAGTAAAGAATGCACAAAGATCCAATTTATTTTTAAATAGGTCATGTTAGTGCAACAAGTTTGAACAATGAATATTAAGTAGTTCCAGGAAACAGTTCACCTCCGCTGTGATGTTCAGGTGCTTTTTCCCTTAAACAGAATGTTGACCCAAACAATCTTTCTGCTATCTTCTTCTAGATTGAGAGTTGGAAACGCAAAGCTGCAGAGACTTGTTCCATTACAAATGCACTGCTTGCTGCAGGTACGTGAGTGAAGTCATTCAATTTTCTTCAGGAATAAAGAGAGAGTACAGAGCAAGAAGAAGCATTTCAGTCCATCAATCCCGATATGAGCAGAGCACACGTATGATCATTTCACCACAATCTTTTCCTTTGTACCCATCAGCTCCTGTATTCCACCAAGGATCACTAAAGGAAACAAAAACTAAGCAATTCTATTTGCATTTATTTAACTCTTGATCATTACTCCAATCAACAGAAAATAAGAAGCACTGATCTAAAATTAATATGGGAAACATTTAAATTTAGTCTAACAAAATAATAATGTAAACAATGAGCTCCTAAAAATAAGGTCATTTTCCAAGTTTACTCACAGGTTTTATAGCCAGTATTCTGGACTGTGTGATGACGTTAGAGAAATTTACTCCTTTAGCATCTTCAGTGTGATATGTGATGACTATTATGATTCAGAAGGAGGCCATTTGGCCAATCCCATCTGTACCAGCTCTTCAAATGTGCATCATTACTAATTGACAGTTTCCTACTTTCCTCCCTTACATATGATTTCTATCCAAATAATTATCCAATACTCTTTGATAGGCTCAACTAAAACAGTCTCCACCACAATTTCAGGCAGTGCATTCCATACCTTAACTACTGGCTGAGTGAAAAAAAGGTTTTCCTCACAATGCATTTGCTTCTTTTGCAAATCACTTTAAATCTGTGCCCATTGGTTCATGGACCATTTACGAGTGGGAACAATTTCTCCCTATCTATTTATCCATTAGATAATGTCTACAGGACAACTGAAGATAGATGGGTCCTAAATATTCACACTAATTGGTACCAAGTGTATAACATTTACAGCAGGCAGTAGATTTTAGTCACAGAAACAGATGCCAGCATCTACTGCCAGAGACAGAAGAAACTGTCTTCCTCTGGATACTATTGTTGAATATTTGGCAATATTACTCTAATAGAAGGGAGGTTTTCTGGTTTGACAGATCATATGGTTCTGTTCTTATTCAGTAAGTTCAAAGAAAGACTTTAAAATGGCAACTGACATAGAAGAGAGATAAAGTTTGCCACTTCATTATTTGATGTCACATTTTAATGCAGTAATGAAATATATAATCTTGATACTTCTGTGTCTCTGACTAAAGTAGTAGCTTCTTTTCTTGGGCGTTAGTGCAGTATAGCAGTTAAGTTCATTTAAAGGCAAAAAGAGTTAAATTGTGAGCAAATTAAGGAATGTGACTGTAGAACCGTGTTCTTGCTCAGGAGCAGCTAAATGCTAGCTTATGTTATTGCTCTATGCAGCCAACTGCTTACCAAAGAGAATAATAAAATCAGCAAATTAGTCAATCCCACCCCATCAATTTAAGGCAGCTAGCACTTTATATTGTAGCAGTGATGATTCTTTATTGTTTTATTCACTGTTCATATTGCTACAGGGAAAGGAGGAATAGGCTGGGGCTGTTTTCCCTGGAGCATCGGAGGCTGAGGGGTGACCTTATAGAGGTTTATAAAATCATGAGGGGCATGGATAGGATAAAAAGACAAAATCTTTTCCCTGGGGTTGGGGAGTCCAGAACTAGAGGGCTTAGGTTTAGGATAAGAGGGGAAAGATATAAAAGAGACCTATGGGGCAACGTTTGCACGCAGAGGGTAGTACGTGTATGGAATGAGCTGCCAGAGGAAGTGGTGGAGGCTGGTACAATTACAACATGTAAAAGGAATTTGGATGGGTCTATGAATAGGAAGGGTTTGGAGGGATATGGGCCAGGTGCTGGCAGGTGGGACTAGAATGGGTTGGGATATCTGGTTGGCATGGATGAGTTGGACCGAAGGGTGTTTCTGTGCTGTACATCTCTATGATCCATTCCACTGCACTTACAATATAGAGGAGAAGGTGGTGGCGGCAATTGTAGGCAAATGTGTTCTTCTTTGTTTGCCCTTTTCAGCTGGAAGAACAGACTGAACAATTGAGAAGCAGGCAGACAAGCCAACAATTTTCCCAGTGCACGATGTAGTTTAGGAGCTTTGTGTCACCTCAAGCTTTGAAAGCAACAGCTAAATTGTCTGCTTATCATTAGCTTTCCTAGTTGTGGATAATTAACTATATTAGAATACTTTATCCCATGTAAGTAAAATATCCTGACCACCTTTAGAATGGCTCATTCTGAAGAAACTTTTCAAAAAATGTTATACTTTCAAAGTGTTACTATTTGTGATATTGTCTCAAATTAAATAACAGCATTTCACTTCCAGAAGGAACAGTTGTTTGTTTGTCTGTCTCTGCAGAATGTAGTGGCTTCCCCCAATAAAGGGGTGGGAGTTGGGGGAGGGGTTTGACCTGCTTTACTGATAACCCTTGGCTACTCGTTATGCGATCCTGTCTACTTCACTGAAATTCAACCTCATCCAAAGGGTGCAAGAGCAGTAGATGGCAATTTAATCCATGCACTCACAACAATTTAAGCTAGAAACCTGCACACTAAACTGAAGACACCTTACAGAGCTTAAGTTATGAAAGGAAGGTTGGGGGAGGTGACTGAAAAATCAAATCCAAAGAAGGTTTAAAGAGTTGAGCAATAGAATGGTTTAGGCAGGAAATTCCTGTCAATAAAGACAGTTTAAATCTTTATCACTAATTGTGCTGCTAGGTTGAGGGATTAGGTACATACGTTCAGAGAACTGAAGAACACAGGAAGCTTATGGTTGGAAGAGATTTAACAAGGTGCACAGCGGATAAAAACTTGGAAGGATTTCAAGATGGAGACAAAGAACTTAAGTTTTGGGGGGATAGGAAGCCAGAAGAATATCAGTGAGAAAAAATGAGTCTTGTATTAAGTTTTAAACACTGGAGTTTATGGAGGGGTAAAGATCGGAGATCAGTTTGAAAAGTCTCTCGCTCCCTCCCTATGATCTGTGAGCTTTGGAAGGAATTCACACTTCAGAATAAGCAAATTCCCTAAATGGAACATTGCTGCTGTTAGGCTAATTTCTGGTAAGCAGAAGAAAGACATAATTGGCTTCCTGTCTAAACCAGACACAGAGTTGGGAATTTTATAATCTGTTATATTAGTCCAAATAAATAGTAAATTTAAGAAACAAAAGTATTTCTCTGAAATAAATTTTTGCAGTGTAATATTTATAATTTCCCCTTTACTTTCAGATCCTCTTGTCAATCATATGGAGATGGTAACGGAAATTGTTGTCCCGACTGTGTTCACTCTTTGCATACTGCTGAGTGCTATATTACTGATGTTCCTACTCCGGACGCAGTGAAAAATCCAGTGTGCTGTTACAACAGGATAATGCCAGATGTACAAAGACAAAAATACGTGTTTAACTCCTTCAGCAAGTTTAAATTACAACAGTCTTTAATACTTCTCCACAGTCACCTCCAAAGAGTTTGATACCTTTGTTATTAATGAATAAGATAATCTATCTTTGGGTCAGTAAAACTGCACTATTATCAAACTCAAACCACATTCTCCAATTAGGATTCCACAGATGAGGTAAAGGTGCTTACAACATGCTAGAGAGATTCCATTCTGAATCTTCCTTCCCTAATCACGCAATACCCGAACAAAGTTTGTATGATCAATGTTTCGCCACAGATTGACGACATCAAATATTAGAAGCAAATAATATGTCTCCTAATAACACAGTAGGTTCCTGCAGAAGAGCCATTTCATCAGTAGAAATATTACAGTAACCTACTTTATAAAATAAAGCAGGTACATACTGACAACAGCAACAATAAAACCCTTGGCCTGAGAGATGATGGAAAGGTATGAACTGGGGATCAGTCAATCCATCAGAACATTATTTTTAAATCCATAACAAGTAGAAATGCAGAAGCTATATAATTGGACCAACATTTATGCCAAACTGCAGCAGTTCTCAAGTGGAACTAGCACTTTTTATTGGTGAATCATAAATAACTGTTATAAACTTGCTTCTTACTTTTGAGAGATGTTTAGCACAGGTTGAGGTTCATGTGGTACGTTTGCTCACTGAGCTGGTAGGTTTATTCTTAGGCGTTTTGTCACCATGCTAGGTAACATCATCATAGAGCTGGTGTTCTGTTCTACTTGCTACTTATGTATCTTGCTCTGTTAAGGTGGGTGATTTCATTTCATTTCAATTTTACTGCTCCTCGGATGCTGTCTGAACTGCTGTGCTCTTCCAGCATCACTAATCCAGAATTTAAATATAAAGATAATATTTATACCTAAAAGTGTATGGTATAAGTAAGAAGCAGGTTGTACGTTTGCTCACTGAGCTGATAGGTTTGTTCTCAGACCTTTTGTCACCATGCTAGGTCACATCATCAGTGAGCCTCCAGTGAAGTGCTGGTGTTCTATCCCACTTTTTATTTATGTGTCTTGGTCTTTTAAGGTGGGTGATATCATTTCCGGTTCTCTTTCTCAGAGGTTGGTAAGTGGGGTCCAAATTGACGTGATTATTGATGGAGTTCTGGTATGAATGCCTAGCCTCCAGGAATTTCTGTGTGTATCAGGGGTCTGGTACCAGACCACTCTGACCCCTTGGCATCATGGTAGCCCACAAACCTACCAACACAGTGAAACAGCTACTGATGAACCTAAAGGACCCTGTACCAACAACCAGCAAAACAAATGTCGTTGTGGTTCTGTTCGCTGAGCTGGGAATTTGTATTGCGAACATTTCGTCCCCTGTCTAGGTGACATCCTCAGTGCTTGGGAGCCTCCTGTGAAGCGCTTCTGTGATGTTTCCTCCGGCACTTAAAGTGGCTTGTCTCTGCCGCTTCCGGTTGTCAGTTCCAGCTGTCCGCTGCAGTGGCCGGTATATTGGGTCCAGGTCGATGTGTTTGTTGATAGAATCTGTGGATGAGTGCCATGCCTCTAGGAATTCCCTGGCTGTTCTCTGTTTGGCTTGCTCTATAATAGTAGTGTTGGCTTTTGCCCGAAACGTTGATTTTACTGCTCCTCGGATGCTGCCTGAACTGCTGTGCTCTTCCAGCACCACTAATCCAGAATCTGGTTTCCAGCATCTGCAGTCATTGTTTTTACCCTCTTTATATTTAAAGTAAGATTTATTGATTCACTTAGTGCTACATTACTAATAGACATCAGAGTTATTCACAGTCAGATTTCAGGGGCATTTAGTCTGGCCTGGCTTAAATACAATGGACTTTGCAAGGTAGGATCTTGGACTATGGATATAAATTTTGTTTTACACAATCATCAATAGTTATCCACTCTATCAACTGTGTGTGAGGACGGAGGTCAGATAGGGAGTTGCCCAGTTCTGTTAGAGGGTTCAGTACTTTTACAAGAGATACAAGGCAACAATGTTATGGGTGGCACGGTGGCTCAATGGTTAGCAATGCTGCCTCACAGTAACTGTCTATGTGGAAGTTGCATGTTCTCTCTGTCTGCGCGGGTCTCCTCCAATTTCCTCCCACCTTTCAAAGATGTGCACGTTAGGTGGATTGGCTATGCTAAATTGCTCATAGTTTCCAGGGGTGTGCAGGATCGGTGGATTAGCCATGGGAACTGCAGGAATATAGGGTAGCACAGTTGGGTGTTTCAACAGGGCTGCTCTTAGGACAGTTGGCGTGGAATCGCTGGGATTCTATGTATGCATTCTATTTCCCAATTTCTCAACAATAATACAACACAAAACAAAAAAGCCCAGACAGAAATAGAAGATCATACAAAATATGTGTCACTTCAAATATATTTCAACTTAACTCAGTGTGTTAATTGTCTATTTTTCTGAAATGGAATTTAGATGCTAACTTTAGTATAAAACATTTTTAAAAGAATAAAATTTGCAGTTGATTTAAAAATTACTGAATTGTGACAATTAATTTGATTTACTCACTGGATTACTGACTAAAATTAATGTAAATCAAGTTGCATAGAATTAAAGTCCATTATTAGGGATGGGACTGCAGAGTACTTAGAGATGCATGGGGCTAAACCAGCATGGCTTTGTCAAGGGGAAGTCATGCCTGACAAATCTGTTACAATTAGATAACGATCAAATTGTAGAGGAGAGCTAGTGGTCATGATCTGTTTGAAAGACGAGGTGCTGTGAGAAAAGGCTGCGAAATAAGATACAAGACCTGCCAGCATGCAGAGAGTAGAGATAATGGGGTCTTTCTCAGGATGGCAGCAGTGACTAGTCCTGCGAAGATCAGTGTTCAGCCCAAAACTTTTCACGTTATACATTAATGATCTGGACGAATGAGCAGAGGGTATTGTTGATAGGTTTGCAGGTGGTGGGATAGGTAGCATGAGGAATTAAGGAGGCTGCAAAAGAACTAGTACAAGCTAGAAGGGTAGGCAAAGAAATGGCAGATGGAATACAACATGGTAAAGTGTGAGATTATGAACTTTGGTAGGGAGGATAGAAGTGTCAACAACGTTCTAAATGGGGAAAGACTTCAGAAGTATGAAGCACAATGGGACTTAGGAGTCCTAGTTCAGGATTTTCTTATCAAATCATGCAGGTTCAGTAAACAGTTAGGAAGGCAAATGCAATGTCAGCATTCCTATCCAAAAGGTGCTAGAATACAAGAGTAGAGATGTCCTACTGAAGCTGTGCAAAGTCCTGTCAGACCGTATTTGGAATACTGGGAGCAGTTTTAGGGGTCTATATCAGGGGAAGGATGTGTTGATGTTGGAATTGGTCCAGAGGAGGTTTACAAGAACGATCCCAAGGATGAAAGGCTTGCTATATGAGTGGTTGAGGACTCTGGGACTAAAGTTAATGCAATTTAGAAAGATGAGGAGGATCGCACTGAAACTTACAGAACACTGAGGGGCCTGGATAGAGTGGACATGGAAACGATGTTCCCAGAAGTAGGAGAAACGAGTATCCAAGGGCAGAGCCTCAGAGTGAAGGGATGACTCTTTAAAACTGAGACAAGGAAGAATTTCTTCAGCCAGAGAGTGATGAATCCATCAAACTCATATCCACAGAAGGTTGTGGAAGTCATTGAGAGTACTTAAGAAAGAGATAGATAGGTTCTTGATTGGTAAAGGGATCAAGGGTCCAGGGAAGAAGGCAGGAGAGTGGGATTGAGAAACACATCAGCCATGATGGAATGGTAGAGCAGACTTGATGGGCCAAATGGCCCAATTCTGTTCTTATATCTTATGACCTTTAGACAGGTGCAATGCCAAGGGGAATGACCACACAGATTTTGTACTTTTTGGCAGAAAGATGCATACAGAAGCAGGAGGAGAGCGCACCTTACCAAATTAATTCCATTTTCATGGAGGAAGACTGCGGGCAAGTTAAATACATGGAGTGAAGAGTGAAAACAACAGGAACCAACTCAGCACTCTGTTACTGCTCTCTGGATGGTACAGAAGATCTTCAGGTGACTAATATCGGACAAGTGTTCAGCAACTGTGTCAGGCTGGTTATCTGCCCACATGCATAAAAAAAACTGGAATGTCACTGTCATGCATCATAAAGGAGAGAGTGGAAAAAACAAAATTTACATACCTTTTCCCTTGAAGGTTTACACGAAATGTGCCTGACTGCAACTTATCACTGTGTTGTAATAAATTGCCTCCTCATAATCACTATTCAAAGTTGTATCGTCAACTGGCAGATCTTTAAAAAAAAGACAAGTAACATTATTAGTGATACTTTTTACATTTCTCTAAGTTTCTTTAAACTAGATTTCAAAGTGCACCAAACCTTGATATGGGATTAACTCCACCAACTGGTCAGCTCTCCATTGTTAGTAAGGATAAAATGATCATAAATGTTTCAAATAAGAGTTCCAAACCCTACCTATATAATGCAATAGCCAGAAGTGGATCAAAAGCATTCAATTGAACATTTTGATATTGTCTGAATACCAGGCATTATGTATACTTAGCAAGGAGGAACAACAATGTTGGCTTAATCCAAGCTGTGACAAGCACAAAAGCCAGTGGTGAGAAAATGATTCAGTCAAAAATAATCAACAATTCTTTACCAGCAGCAAATATCTCTCGGGGATGAAATATAATAACAAAATGTTCCACTCAGATCAGGATAATTACATTAGCTCCATCACTATTCTAAAGGCTAAGTGAGCGACAAGAAGCTGAATCTGTAACTTTTGCAAGCTGTATGGGTAAGATTTTAACTTGTCCAAAAGCCATTTGCTTACTCAAGGTTAAAAAATCAGACCAGTGGTACAAAATATACAAAACAATGCAGCCAAATGGCTGCTTTTGCTCACACACAACCATACTATAGGAGATTCACTGCTATGCTCATCATGTTACAACATTAGAAGTGAGAATTTTTGTTAAGTGAAGGTTTTAAGCATTACCCAAGGTGGTGTGGGGTGTAAATAGATTTTGGATACAGATTAGTCATGATACAAAGTGAGGTGGAGCAAATGGCCTACTCCTCTCTCAATGTTTATTTCACAGGAAATACTTATCTCACAAGATTTCCATAGTTTTCACTATGGCCATCAAATGAAAGACCAACCAGCTTGAATAATGAAAACACAATTTAATACAAATTATGGCTAAAAGAATACCAGGCTGATAATGTCAGGACCAAGAAATTTAAATATTCCTTCGGAATTTGATTGTGTAAGTGAAAAATACCTGGGGTATTAAATGTAACATGATCCACTGGTGGCCTAGTGTTGAGCTGCCACACTGTCTTCAACTCTCTCTGCCCATGGCAACTAATAATTTCCATTCTCCACATGATCGGGTGCTCACTGTAACACAAGAAGTTAGTGTCATCAGAAAATCCCTTGCAGATATTAAAAGAGCTGCCAGCAGTTTTATCAGATCCCACATTTTAATCATTTAAAGTTTAATATTTTAAACCTTTAGGAAAGGTTTAGAGAGATATGGGCCAAATGCAGGCAAACAAATGAATGACTTTACAGTGACAAAATCAGTAAAATACAGTGAAAACCTTTTCCATTGTGGCTACATGATTGACATGGAGTTGGGTCAAAAGGCCTGTTTCTATGCTGCATGATATGATTAGGACTTTATAATCTAAGGGCATGCAATCTTTTGGAGAAGGATCAAATACACATGCCACAGCTAGTGGTTGGGTCATGTATGGTTATAACACTTTGGACCAGACAGAATCACACCTGCAATATTAAAGCATTCAAAATTTCCAGGATTTGAATGTATGCACTATGCATAGTTGTATTGATCACTCAAAACACTAGAACACAAAACAGAAAACAAAATATTAACAAAAAGCAGAAGTCAGCCATTCAGATCGTGTTTTGTAGTTTATTATGCTGCTGACTTATCCAATTGGAACCTCAAACCATTACTACCATCTACCCTAATAATGTTTCATCCTCTGCTTACCAATAATCTATCCACCTCTGCCTTAAAAGTATTTAAACACTGCTTTTATTACCTTTTCAAGGAAAGAATTCCAAAGAATCATGTCACTCAGAAAAAAAGAATTGCACTAGTTTTAGAGGTATTGCAACTATGACAAACATTAAAACCAAACATTGATTTACTCTACATTCCTCCCAAATTAAAGCC
Source organism: Chiloscyllium punctatum (assembly GCF_047496795.1). Lineage (NCBI taxonomy): Eukaryota > Metazoa > Chordata > Chondrichthyes > Orectolobiformes > Hemiscylliidae > Chiloscyllium > Chiloscyllium punctatum. Next base: position 59,505,873 of record NC_092786.1, read on the forward strand.
TCATAGTACAAATACAGACTCACACATTAACTGGATGGCTGCTCACTCCATCATTCTATCTTTAGCTGGCTCATGCTCCCTACATTTGAATCACAAGTTCAGCCAATGTCACATTTGTGTTCCACTGATCTTTCCCATCATCCAGTCTAGTCTGACCAGTCACAGACCAATACTATTCACCACCATAATGCCCCCCCCCCCCCCCTCCACTTTTACGCTCCTATCCTCTGGAAACACTTTCTGTTTGATACCTTCCTTCCTGTACTTGAGAATGTTATTACCATTCTTCTCAACTATGTTCTTGCTCCCTTGACTCTATCTTGATTTTTTTTCTCCTTTATTCTGGTTTAATGGACATCCAGTCAAATTTTTTTTAAAACCCTCATTACATGAAATGTTACAAACCTGTGCTGTATATTAAACTTTTTTTTCCCCCAAGAAGACAATGTGCAACTGTGAAAACATTTATATTTTAGGTATGAACCTTACTTCTCATAGAAAGCATTGATGGTTGTGGGTCTGACTGGCAATTGAAAAACATGCTGTTCATCAAGGGGATTGTCTTTGTAGTATCGCAAGCACGACCTGACAACAGAAAGAGATCGTACAATTTTTTAAAATAATGAATGAAACAGCAAAGAAATGAAGAGAAATTTGCAATAACTTCGCAATAGTTGTATTGTCAGTATATTAAAAAATGGGATGTACAGTCAATTCCTATCCTCACAATGAAGTGTGTTGACAATAAAATATTTATTGTATAGTGGCATACAAGTTATTTGAAGTTTTGAAAATTCCTTCCAAAAAGGAGGGTTGCTTTCTATCTTAATTATAAACCACCACAGATGATGTAAGAATTTGTTGGTCACTGCATGTGTCTGAACTCCCACACATGATTATAATGGCCCAGATCGTCTGCTTGATTGCATGCATCAACTTACAAAGGGGAGTATAGCTGGAAACATGAAAGCTCTTAATGTGTATCAACTAGCTGAAAAATATTGGATGGGGAGTGTGGGTTACCTTATACCCAAATATAGCCCTTAGGATGCATTTTAGTGGCAAAAATATGTCTGGTCTTATACTGCAAACTGACCAATACTCATGATCTATGGCACCCCATAGAAACATAGCACTAAAAGAGGTGATTAGTTCTATCATGTTTTAGTTAGTCATTCGCTACAGCAATCCAAAATGAATAGCATTGCCTTACTTATATCTTTTCACAGCCTTTTAGCCTTATTGTTTCAAAAGAGATTTCAAACTATCATCTAATCATTGGTATTCGGAAACAGGCGACTCAACCTTTCTCTTTCAGCTTGTTTGAAAGGACATTTCATGATGATTTACGCATCACAATCATCCACCATGAATCCTCTAATTTCTATGTAAATTATTTGAAATTCCTCTTCTTCCCAACTCAAAATGATATAACATATCTCCATTACCGTCTTGTATTTAAAACCTTTAGAGTATGGGAAATAATTCTGCTCAGTTTCTATTTTATGCACATTCAGCAGTAAAGTCAAAATGCACAGAACTTCAAGTGAAAGGAAAATCATTTTTAATTTCCTCCCTAATCTAGATTGGTTTAGAAGCCAAATATCAAAGTTGATTCCCATGTATGAATTTATAACAATAAAGTTCAATCATATAAACAGAAACCAATGTTGACTGAGTGAAATAATACATTGCTGTTTCCAGGTACTTCATTTTAGGAAGGGTGAAAAGAAATGAGAAGTTAACAAAATGGGCATATAAAAGGGGGAAGCAATAGATGTAATACATTTGGATTTTCAGAAGACATTTGATAAGGTACCACACATTAAGCTAGTTAATCAGAGCCCATGGTGTTGGAGGTAGTATGTTAGCATGGATAGAGGATTAGCTAACTATTGGAGACAGAGTTGAGATAAGGGGGCATTTTCAAGATGGCAATCTGTAACAAGGGGAGTGCCACATAGATCAGTACTGAGGGACACAATTATTTACAACATATAACAATCTGGATGAGGAAAAAGTGAATGTACTGCAGCAATGTTTGTGAATTACACAAAAATAGGTAGGAAGGCAAATGATGTGGATGACACAGACTCTGCAGAGGGATTTAAACAGGTTAAGTAAGGTGTCAATGGGGGAGCACTCTGGGGCCAGCGACCATAATTCGATTTGTTTTAAAATCGTGATGGAAAAGGATAGACAGGATCTAAAAGTCGAAGTTCCAAATTGCAGAAAGGCCAATTTTGATGGTATTAGGCAAGAACTTTCGAAAGCTGATTGGAGGCAGATGTTCGCAGGTAAAAGGACGGCTGGAAAATGGGAAGCCTGCAGAAATGACATAACGAGAATCCAGAGAAAGTATATTCCTGTCAGGGTGAAAGGGAAGGCTGGTAGGTATAGGGAATGCTGGATGACTAAAGAAATTGAGGGTTTAGTTAAGAAAAAGAAGGAAGCATATGTCAGGTGTAGACAGGATAGATCGAGTGAATCCTTCGAAGAGTATAAAGGAAGTAGGAGTATACCTAAGAGGGAAATCAGGAGGGCAAAACGGGGACATGAGATAGCTTTGGCAAATAGAATTAAGGAGAATCCAAAGGGTTTTGACAAATATATTAAGGACAAAAGGGTAACTAGGGATAGAATAGGGCCCCTCAAAGATCAGCAAGGCAGCCTTTGTGTGGAGCCGCAGAAAATGGGGGAGATACTAAATTAATATTTTGCATCAGTATTTACTGTGGAAAAGGATATGGAAGATATAGACTGTAGGGAAATAGATGGTGACATCTTGCAAAATGACCAGATTACAGAGGAGGGAGTGCTGGATGTCTTGAAACGGTTAAAGGTGGATAAATCCCCAAGACCTGATCAGGTGTACCCGAGAACTCTGTGGGAAGCTAGAGAAGTGATTGCTGGGCCTCTTGCTGAGATATTTGCATCATTGATAGTCACAGGTGAGGTGCCGGAAGACTGGAGGTTGGCAAACGTGGTGCCACTGTTTAAGAAGGACGGTAAAGACAAGCCAGGGAACTATAGACTGGTGAGCCTGACCTCAATAGTGGGCAAGTTGTTAGATGGGAATCCTGAGGGACAGGATGTACATGTATTTGGAAAGGCAAGGACTGGTTAGGGATAGTCAACATGGCTTTGTGTGTGGGAAATCATGTCTCACAAACTTTCAAGGTTAGATCTCATGGAATACAGGGAGAACTAGCCATTTGGATACAGAACTGGCTCAAAGGTAGAAGACAGAGCACGGTGGTGGAGGGTTGTTTTTCAGACTGGAGGCCTGTGACCAGTGGACTGCCACAAGGATTGGTGCTGTGTCCTCTACTGTTTGTCATTTACATAAATGATTTGGATGTGAGCATAAGAGGTACAGTTAGTAAGTTTGCAGATGACACCAAAATTGGAGGTGTAGTGGACAGTGAAGAGGGTTACCTCAGATTACAACAGGATCTGGACCAGATGGGCCAATGGGCTGAGAAGTGGCAGATGGAGTTTTAATTCAGATAAATGCGAGGTGCTGCATTTTGGGAAAGCAAATCTTAGGAGGACTTATACACGTAACGGTAAGGTCCTAGGGAGTGTTGCTGAACAAAGAGATCTTGGAGTGCAGGTTCATAGCTCCTTGAAAGTGGAGTCACAGGCAGATAGGATAGTGAAGGCGGCATTTGGTATGCTTTCCTTTATTGGTCAGAGTATTGAGTACAGGAGTTGGAAGGTCATGTTGTGGCTGTACAGAACATTGATTAGGCCACTGTTGGAATATTGCATGCATTTCTGGTCTCATTTACTTGAAAAGGTTCAGAAAAGATTTACAAGGGTGGAGGATTTGAGCTATAGGGAGAGGCTGAACAGGCTGGGGCTGTTTTCCCTGGAGCATCGGAAGCTGAGGGGTGACCTTATAGAGGTTTACAAAATTATGAGGGGCATGGATAGGATAAATAGACAAAAAGTCTTCTCCCTGGGATCGGAGAGTCCAGAACTAGATGGCATAGGTTTAGGGTGAGAGGGGAAAGATATAAAAGAGACCTAAGGGGCAACTTTTTCATGTCTATGGAATGAGCTGCCAGAGGATGTGGTGGAGGCTGGTACAATTGCAACATTTAAGAGGCATTTGGATGGGTATATGAATAGGAAGGGTTTGGAGGGATATGGGCCGGGTGCTGGCAGGTGGGACTAGATTGGGTTGGGATATGTGGTCGGCACGGACAGGTTGGACCGAAGGGTCTGTTTCCATGATGTACATCTCTATGACTTTATGTATCGAAGTGACTGGCAAGACTTGACAGATGAAATATAACGTGGGAAAATGTGAGGTTATAGAACTTGACAAGAAAACTAGAAAAGCTGAATATTATTGAAATGGACAAAGACTGCAGATTGCTACAGCGGTTTGGGATTTGGGAGCCCTTAACCAGGATTTACAAAAGGCTAGCATCCAAGATCACCAGGAAATCGGGAATGAAAATGGCATGTTGTCTTTTATTTCACAAAGCATGGAGTATAAAAGTAGGAAAGTATTGCTAAAACAATGCAAGGCACTAATCAAACCACAGCTGCTAAATAATTTTAGGTTCCTTACTAAAGGCAATTGGTTGAGGAAAGTGGGCCTTTTCTCTTCAGCTTTATTGAAATATACAAGACTCTTAGGGGAACTGGACAGGTACATGCGATAGTTTCTCCTTATAGGATAGTCTAGGACCAGACTGCATAATTTTAGAATAAGGGATTACACATTAAAGACAGAGATGAGGAGGAATTTCTTCTCTCAAGGGGTCATGAATTTGTGGAATTGTTTTTCACAGAAGGCTGTCAAGGCTGAGATAGATGGATTTTTAAAAATTAAGGGAATCAAGTGTTAAAGGGAAAAGCAGTTCAGGATTGACAGATCAATCATGATGGCATTGACTGCAAGCAGATTAGATGGGTTGAATGGCCTACATCTACATTTTATGGTCTTAAACAGATGGATCAGATCTAACGGGTCATCAGCAGAATTTTTAAAAATGGAACAACAGGGAGAATAAGATAAATAGTAATTAGATAACAAAACTTTGCTTTTAAAAGTCTGTAAATTGCAAGGGGAAAAAAGGAGATAAAGAGTTTAACAGGCTTGAGATTCTGGAAAAGAACAAATTACAATTGGAAATTGGATACAGATGTTAGTTTCAGTGCACTGACAAAACCTCAAAACAAAACCAAAATAGCACAGAGCTCATTAACAAAAAAAGCCTTAAAGCAAAGAAAGCATTTTTTCTGATGTAATGCAGACTAGTTTGTGCTGGAATATCTGAATGAAGTACTCACTGTGTCAATGTAAAGAGGTTTTCATGGTTCAGGTTCAGGAAGGCACTGCAATTCACCACCAGCTCCAGCACGTGGTGGAGTTTTCGAAGACGGATCATCTGCTCTTCTAGGTTTACAGTGCAATTCACAAAGTAATCCTGCAGAACAAACAGCAATAGTAATTTAAAAACTAGTCATCAAAAGAGAAGAAACTAAAAGGCAAGTTCTTTTCTGTGATTTATAAAATGAGCTCATTGTTCTTACCAAGTAATTCAAAGTAGTGAGTTCTTGACCTGGAAGAAAATAATTTCTCAATGACTTTCACTGTATTGTATAGGAATGAAACTTTATACATTTTTCTGAGTGAAGTACTACCGCAGGCTACAAGATACATTAGTACATAACATTTTCTACAGCACATTTTCTGCTTCCAACTCACGAAATCTGAAATACACTTTTTCAAGTTGAGCAAAAGCATTCTTGCACTTTTTCTAGTGTTGTTTACTGGCCTTAAGATACAGGAACAGAATTAAGCCATTTGAATTATCAAGTCTGCTCCACCATTCGATCATGGTTCATATGTCTCTCATGCTCCTGCCTTCTTCCTGTAATTCTTGATCCCCTTACTTATCAAGAACCTTGCAATTTTGCAGAAGATTTGTAGCTCAGGTTGTAAGTTTGTTCGCTGAGCTGGTAGATTTGTTCTCAGATTTTTGGTCACCATGCTATGTAACATCACCAGTAAGCCTCTGAAGTGCTGGTGTTCTGTCCCACTTGCTAGGTGTGTGTCTTGGTCTGTTGGTGGGTGATATCACTTTCAGTTCTTTTTCTGGGAGGTTGGTAAATGGGGTCCAATCAATGTGTTTGTTAATGCAGTTCTGGTTTGAATACCAAGCCTCTAGGAATTCCCGTGTGTGTCTCCGTTTAGCCTGTTCCAGGATGAATGTATTGTCCAAGTCGAATTGGTGTCCTTCGTCTGTGTAAGAATACTATTGACAGTTGGGTATGTCTTTTGGTGGATAGTTGGTGCTCATATATCCTGGTGGCTAGTTTTCTGCCACTCTGTCCAATGTAATATTTGTTGCAGTCCTTGCAGGGTATTTTGTACATGACATTCATTCTGCTGGCTGTTAGTACAGGGTCCTTTAAGTTCATCAGGACTTATTTCAGTATGGTGTAGGTTTGTGGGCTACCATGACACCTAGAGGCCAGAGTAGTCTGGTCATCATCTCTGAAATATCTTTAATGTATGGCAGGGTGCAAGTCTCTGGGTGTGTTGTGTCTTCTTGTTTAGGTCTGTTGTGTAGGACATGCTGGACTGCGCTTGTCAGGTACCCGTTGTTCCTGAATATGTTGTATACAAGTTTTTCCTCAGCTTCTCATAGTTCCTGGGTGCTGCAGTGTGTTGTGACTCATTTAAATAATGTCCTGATGCAGCTCCGTTTGTGGGTATTGGGATGATTGCTCCTGCAGTTGAGCATTTGGTCAGTGTATGTGGCTTTCTTGTAAACGCTGGTCTGCAGCTCTCCATTGGCTTTTCATTACACTGGACAGAAGGGCACAAAACTAGCCACCAGGATACATGAGCACCAATTAGCCACCAAAAGACATGACCAACTATCACTAATATTCATACACACAGACAAAGAGGGACACTAGTTTGACTGGGACAATACATTCATCCTGGGATAGGCTAAACAGAGACATGCACGGGAATTCCTAGAGGCCTGGCATTCAAACCAAAGCTCCATTAACAAACATATCAATTTGGACTCCATCTACCAATCTCTCAGAAAAAGAACGCAAACTGATATCGCCCACCACAACAGACCAAGATACATAAAAAGCAAGTAGCACAGAACACCAATGCTTCATCAGATACTCGTTAATGATGTTACCTAGCATGGTGACGAAACGTCGGAGAACAAATGTACCAGCTCAGCAAGTAAACTTACAACTAATCAAGAATTTAACTATCACTGTCTTATGTACAGTCAACGACTTGGCTCCACAAACTAATGCAGCAATGAACCTCCCAGATTCACAACCCTCTGGCTGAAGAAATTCCTCCTCATCTCTGTTCATAAAGGTTGGCCCTTCACTTTGAGTCTGTGCTCTCAGTTGCCAGTCTTTCCTACAAGTGGAAACATCTTCTCCACTTTCAGTCCACCCAGGCCTCTCTGTAATCTGTCAGTATTCTGTAAGTTTCAATGAGATCCCGCCCCACCCCCCTATTCTTCGAAACTCCATGGAATATAGACCCAGAGTTCTCACCTACTCCTGATATGGCAAGCTTTCATCCCGGGATCATTCTTGTGAATCTCTTTTGGACCCTCTCCAACATCAATACATCCTTCCTTCGACAGGGGCCAGAATTGCTCTCAATATTTCAAATGCAGTATGACCAGAACGTTATACAGCCTCAGTGATACAACCTTCTATTCTAGACCTCTTGAAATGAAGGCTAACATTGCATTTGCCTTCCCAACGACCAACTAAACCTGCATGCTACACTGATGAGAATCCTAAACATAGACTGCTAAGTCCTTTAATGCTTCAGATTTCTGAAGCCTTTTCCCATTTAGAAAATAATCGATGCCTCTATTCTTCCCTCAAAAGTGCATACCTCTATATTTTTCTACCTTTATTCTGTCAATTATTGGATTAGTGATGCTGGAAGAGCACAGCAGTTCAGGCAGCATCCAACGAGCAGCGAAATCGACGTTTTGGGCAAAAGCCCTCTGTCAATTATTTGCCTACTTTCCTCACCTGTCCATGTCATTCTGTAGCCTCCCTGCCTTCTCAATACTACCAGTCCCTCCAGCTATCTTTTTGTCATCTGCAAACTCAGCAACAATGCCCACAGTTCATTCGTCCAGATCGCTAATGCATAATGTGAATGCTTGGGTTCCCAATACTGATCTCTACGGAACCCCTCTTATCACTGGATGCCATCTTTAAAAAAGACCCCTTTAACCCCACCCTCTACCTTCTGCCAGTCAAACAATCTTCTATCCATGCCAGTATCTTGCCCCGAATGTAACAGGTTCTTAACTTATTTAATAGTCTCAACTGTGGCACCTCATTAAAGGCTTTCTGGAAATCCAAATAGATCACATCTTAGCTCTCCTTTGTCTCAAATGCTCATTATCTCCTTGAAGAATTCTAATAAATTTGTTGGGCATGACCTCCCTTTAATGAAGCTGTGCTGACTCAATTTTGCCATGCATCTCCAAGTGCTCCACAATCTCATCCTTAATCATGGACTCTAACAAAAGAGGTCAGGCTCACTAGGTTATAATTTCCCCCTTTTGCCTCCCTCCATTCTTAAACAGAGGTATTACATTAGCCAATTTCCAATGCTCCGGGATGTTCCCGGACCCCAGTGATTCCTGAAAGATCATCATCAATCCCTCCACAATCTCTTCAGAACGCTTAAGTGTTGCCCATCCAGTTGGGGTGATATATGCATCCTTAGACCTTTCAGGTTCTCCAGCACATTCTCCTTAGCGACGGCCACTACACTCACCTCTGGCCCCTGACTCTTATGAAGTTCTGATATGTTACTGTGTCTTCGACCATGAACAATGTGAGGAGCTGCATTTTGGGAAAGCAAATCTTAGAAGGACTTATACACTTAATGGTAAAGTCCTAGGGAGTTTGCTGAACAAAGAGACATTGGAGTACAGGTTCATAGCTCCTTGAAAGTGGAGTCACAGGTAGATAGGATAGTGAAGAAGGCATTTGGTTTGCTTGCCTTTATTGGTCAGAGTATTGAGTACAGGAGTTGGGAGGTCATGTTGCGGCTGTACAGGACATTGTTTAGGCCACTGTTGGAATATTGTGTGCAGTTCTGGTCTCCTTCCTATCAGAAAGATGTTGTGAAACTTGAAAGTTCAGAAAAGGATGTTGCCAGTGTTGGAGGATTTGAGCTGTAGGGAGAGGTTGAATAGGTTGGGGCTGTTTTCCCAGGAGGCTGAGGGGTGACTTTATAGAGGTTTACAAAATCATGACGGGCATGAATAGGATAAAAAGACAAAGTCTTTTCCTTGGGGTAGGGGAGTCCAGAACTAGAGGGCATACTTTTAGGGTGAGAGGGGAAAGATATAAGAGACTTAAGGGGAAACTTTTTCACGCAGTGGGTGGTACGTGTATGGAATGAACTGCCAGAGGAAGTGGCAGAGACTGGTACAATTGCAACATTTAAAAGGCATCTGGACGGGGATTTGAATAGGAAGGTTTGGCAGGATATGGGCCGGGTCTTGGCAGTGGGGATAGATCGGGTTGGGATATCTGGTCGGCATGGACAAGTTGGACCGAAGGGTCTGTTTCCGTTCTGTACATTTCTAGGACTCTATAACACGGATGCAAAGTACCTCAGTTCCTCAATGATTTCTTTGGTCCCCACTACTATTTTTCCAGTGGCTCGATGTCCACTGTGGTCTCTCTCCTACATATCTAAAAACTTTTGTGCAATTTTTTAATATATTACTATCGAGCTCACTTTCGTGTTTCATCTTCTCCCCTTCTTCTAGCTTTTTTAGTTGTCCTCCTGCTGGTTTTTAAAAGGCTTCCCAATAGTCTTCACCACATGGTTTGCTTGTCGTTTGATTTTAAGCTGTTCTTGACTACTCTTATCAGTCATGGCTGCCTCACCCTCCCCGAATGTTTCTTCTTCCTTGGGATGAATGTCTGCTGTGGCTCCCAAATTACCCCCAGAAACTCAATCACCTTCAGCAGCTTCAACAATGACCTTCCCTCCATCATAAACTCAGAAGTGGGGATGTATGCCAATGACTTTACAACGCTCAGTACCATTCGCAGCTCCTCGGGCCCTGCAGCAATGTTCAAATGCAACAAGATTTGGACAACATCCAGGTTTGGGCTGACAAGTGGTAAGTAACAGTTGCACCATACAATGCCAGGCAATGGCCATCTCTAATGAGAGATAATCTAATCATTTCCCCTTAGCATTACCATCACTGAATCCCCTGCTATCAATAGCCTTAGGCTTATCACTGACTAGAAATTCATTGGACTCACCACATAAACACAATGCCTGAATTTGAACATGGACTGCTTCAGTGTCTGAGAAGTCAGAAATGGGGTTGAACATTGTATGACCATCAGCGAATATCCCTTCTTCTAATCTTATGATAGAGGGAAGGGCATTGGTAAAGCAGATGAAGGAGGTTCAACCCAGGATACTACCGAGGAACTCCTTCAGAGATGTCTTGGTAATGAGATAACTGACCTCCAACAACCACAACCATCTTTCTATGTGTCAGGTATGACTCCAACCGGCATAAAGCTTGCCCCTGATTCCCACTGATTCTAATTTTACTGGGGCTGTTTCATGCCACACTCAGTCGAATGCAGTCTTGATGTCAAGGGCTGTCACACTCTCCCCACTTTCAGCTTCCTAATCAAGTCTGCCTGACTACACATCATCAAATCAAAGAATGCTTGCTTATTAGTGGGCTCTACCATAAGCTGCTCCAATAGAAAATCTCGTAGACATTCCTTTTCTTGGGATCCACTACCAAATGTATTTTCCTAGTTCACCTACATATTGAAGCTCTCCATGATTGTAATAATGCCTTTCTTTATTTATTTTCTGCCCGACATCCTAACTATTGTTCGGAGGCCTGCAGATAGCCTCCAATCGGTTGTTTTTTCCTTTATGCCTTTTCAATTTTACCCACAGATTCTATGCCTTCCAACCCTATATTGCTTCTTGCTCAAGACTCTCAATCCTGTGTACAACGGATGAAGGGCTTATGCCCGAAATGTCGATTCTCCTGGTTCCTCAGAATGTCTGACCTGCTGTGCTTTTCCAGCACCACACTCTCGACACTCTCTGTGTACAAAGGATGCCAAACATACTTCTAATTATAGACTAGCCTACCATTGCTAGTTTTCTTTCACTCCACACCGCTTGAATGGCCTCCACATTTGAAATGACTTCAACCTCTGATCCTCCTCTAGGAGCAATTTACTGCAAATGCTAGAATCTGTACTGAAAACAACAAATGCTGGAGATCACAGTGGGTCAGGCAGCATCCATGGAGAGAGAGCAAATGAATGTTGAGTCCAGATAACTCTTCAGAAACCTGCTCTCTCTCTCCATGGATGCTGCCTGACCCACTGCGATTCCCAGCATTTGTTGCTTTCAGTCTAATCCTCCTCTCCTCTCTCTATTTGAGATGTACCAAATGTTTGCGCGTATACTCCCCTAGAAGCATGCTAAATGTAACACTGACTGTGAATAAATTCAGTCACATTGCATAAGATCTGTTGTGTGCAGAGAACTTTACAACCAAATGCAGCATTTTTAAAATCAAAAAACACACACTAATGGCATTTGATGGAACATATACCTATAAAATAGTTTATGTAGTCCCTCTGTAATTTATCCAGTCCTATCTCCAACAGCATTCGGATAGCAGTAATTCCATTAACAGAGACAGTTGGCATGATGCCCTGGTATGATTGCTGAATCAGCTTACTGAGAGAACTGTTGCTTCCTTGGTGAATCTGGAAAGGGATCATCCATTTTTCAATATTCCAGTTACAGTAAACTTTTTAGAGTTGCAAAAACAAAACCACAATTTCACAAAGTAAATAAGAATGCTTCCCACTCACTGGTAGATTTCTGGAATGGATAATGTTTTTCTTTACTCTTTCACAGAGTGTAGGTGTCACTGACAAGGCCATCAATTGCTATCCATTCCTAACTGCCCTTCAATTAAGTAACTTATGAGGCCATGTCAGACGGCACTTAAGAGTCAACTGTTGAGAATCTGAAGTAACATGCAGATCAAACGTCATATTGATGGCAGATTTCCTTTCCTAAGGACATATACAAACAAACCCTTACAACAATTGATCTTAGTTTAGTGGCTATTATTTCTGAGGCTAGCTTTGAATTCAGAGTAAATAGCTAGGCATTGGCATAGCGATAACGTCACTGGCCTGGTAATTCAGGAACCTAGGCTAATGCTCTTGGGGTGCGATCGAATCTCATGAGGGACAGTGGTGGAATGTGAATTTAATAAAAATCTGAAATAAAGAACCTAGTCAGATTGGGACCATGTAACTGTATGGCATCATTACTTATGGATATATCAAATCATATGATGGAAGGAATGTCATTGATGAAGCTGAAGATGGTTAAGCCTGGGACAGTTCCTTGAGGAACTAGGGATCTTGTGGCGTAGTGGTGATGCCCTTAGTGCTGAAGGCTCAGATTCAAATCCCACCTGCTCCAGAGGTGTGTCATAACATCACTGAACATGCTAATTAGAAAATATACTCTAAGGAATTCTACAGTGCTTTCCTAGGATTAAGATGATTGACCTTTAACAACCACAACCATACTACTTTGTGCTAAGTATTACTCTAAGCTCATATTCCAGCCTGTCAAACATAATCCTGATACAAGAATACAAGGCAAATAATTCTAGCTATCCGAAGTTTGTGAAAGCAGAAAGATAAACTAGGGTGCTTAGAAGTGATAACCAAAAGTTATGGATTAGTCTCAGCAATAATTAATAAAGAGACTAAAGTAAGTGATATTGCAAAAGCTTGGAATGGAATTCACAAGAGGAAAGAAAACGAGTCCAAGATTAATTTGTCTTTGGACCATTTTCCCCCTACTTTATTTGTTCGCGCACTTTTCTGCTTGCATGCTCTATGCCTTTCCGTGGTTATTAGTTCCAACTTGCGACTGTGCTATCATTAGCATCCACATTTCTATCATGTAAACCTTTCCCCATCCTACCTATTAGTTTAAATGTCTTTCTTCAAACGTAGCTGTACAAATTTTCAAGACTCTGGTGCCTTAATCTGCCCTGGTAGCACAGCTGCCTGCTTCCCATTACTAGTGCCAGTCTTCCATGATTTGAAACTCACTTCTCCCACAATAATCTCAGTTAGCCTATCACCAATTTGCTCATAAATTTGGCAGTAATGCAGAGACTATTACATTTTGTGGTTCTGCTTTATAATTTAGGTCTTATTCCAAATTTAACACATACTTCATTGCATTATACAGTGATAAACCCAGTGGTTCACAAGCATCCTCATGCCAGGGTGTTTCTTTCAATTTAATGATTATCCTGCCAATACAGCCAGTATCAACAATTACAAATAATTAAGCTAGTAAAAAATGCAAATGGTTATCCCAAACATAACAAACATAGGTGGCATGGTGGTGCAGCGGTTAGCACTCTTGCCTCTCAGTGCCAGGGACACAAGTTCAATTCCAACCTTAGGTGACTATGTGAAGTTTGCACATTCTCCCAGTGTCTGCATGAATTTTTCCCAGGTGCTTTGGTTTCCTATTACAGTCCAAAAGTGTGCAAGTTAGGTGAATTGGCTATGCTAAATTGCCCATAATATTCAAGGATGTGTAGGTTAGGTGCATTAGTTAGGGGAAATATAAAGTTATAGGGCAGAGGAACGGTTCTGGGTAGGATACTATTTAGAGGGTCAGTGTGGACTTGTTGGGCCAAATGGTCTGTTTCACACTGTAGGGATTCTGTGATTAAGTAGCATGTCACCATGCCATCAAACTTAACTTGAGGAGATGGTGGAATTAGGACCTAAAGCATGTAAAAGACTTTTCCTACAATGTTCAACTTACCCAAGGATTGATACTAAAGGGCAGCTGGAGAATTAAGCAATAGTAAGAAATCAAGAGACAGGCATGAAAGGTTAAATAGGATGTCACCTACATTCAGGAATATGATCTGTGCTACGTGGTATCACCAAATGGAAGCATGCAGGCCTCTAACTAGAGCTCCCAGGACTCTCAATGCTCCTTCATAATGCTGGAAATATTGGGACATGTAGTGTGCAAGCAGAACCATTTAAATAAACATGAAAATAATTAAATAAAACAAAGAACTGCAGATTCTGGATATCTGAAACTAAAACAGAAATTGTTGGAGAAATTCATCTCTCAGCATCTATGGGAAGAAAGAGTTAACGTTTTCAGTTCACTGACTTCATCAGAACTGTGATAAATTATTTCTTTTGTTACATACCCACGGTTGAATGTCCTTGCATCTTAAGTGTTGAATGACTAGTGCCAAGCAATCTACAACATCTTGGTAGGAAGAAACAGCTAAAATAAAAGGAAAGAAATGAATACACAAAGTATTTGTTCAAGTACTAAGAAATAAATGCTGCTAAGGTTATCACCTAATATTTTCCAAAAGAATGCTTAAAATCTACTAGAATGAAGGAACAGGTAGTGGATATATTAATTAAGGGTTAATTGGGTGTGAATTGATTGTATAAGTACAAGGAGCTAGTAATCAGTGGGGTGTAAGTTTAATAGACTGGTTAGCTGAAATAAAAATCTCACTAAAAAGTGAGTTGGACTCTTTAAATACACTCATCTTCTAGTATATAACAGCTAACAGAGTGAAAGAGGGGGAAAGAAACAGTATCACACATCTTTGAGTAAATCATTGAACTCTTAAAGCCATCCTGGTAACTATCACCTACCCCTCTTTTTCTCACCACAGATGCTACCTCATCTATATAGTACTTCCAGCATTTTCTGTTTTAACAAAGAGAAAAAGTTGATTGGCCTTTGGTGATCACTCTCAGCTAAAGTGGCACGGTGGCACATTGGTTAGCACTGCTGTCTCACAGCGTCAGAGGCCGGGGTTCAATTCCCGACTGTGTGGAGTTTGCACATTCTCCCAGTGTCTGCGTGGGTTTCCTCCGGGTGCTCCGGTTTCCTCCCACAACCCAAAAATGTGCAGGTTAGGTGAATTGGCCATGTCAAATTGCCCGTAGTGTTAGATGAAGGGGTAAATGTAGGGGAATGGGTCTGGGTGGGTTGCGCTGCGACGGGTCGGTGTGGACTTGTTGGGCCGAAGGGCCTGTTTCCACACTGTACGTAATCTAATCTAAAGCTGTATTCATTACCATGACAAGTTTTTCAATGCTTCCCTTTTCACAAAGTCTTGATCTCCCTAGTAAATCTCCTATTCTCCTTTTAATATTTCAATTGTATTCATTACTCTGGACAGTACCGTGTGGTGTCATCTAAGTTGGTAATTTTCCAGCTACCCCCTTAAATTTAAAAATTGTTCCAACTGTACCACTGGTTAGCTTAGTTGGCTGGATGGCTGCCATCAGCATGGACTCAATTTCCACATTTGCTGAAGTTACCATGAAAGATTCTCCTTCTCAATTTCTCCCTTGAGGCATGGTGACCCTCAGGTTAAACCATCACTAGTTGTCTCTCTCTCTCTAATGGAACAGCAGCTCCATGGTCTAGTAAGACGATGATGATTTTACTTTTCATTTTTACCAGTGAGCAGCAAAGCTCAAAGTCTCTGTGTCATTGTGCTTCCCAACAAAAGTAATGTGGCCACAAGCATACGTACTTTTCCTCATCCCAGTCCAAAGCAGCTCTGCAAAATCGAGATCTCCGCGTTCAGGAGCAAATGATGCATGAATGGTTGATTCAACAGCAGCTGCATCACTTTTTAATTTCTGGTATTAAAACAAAGAATTCAAAGAAAAACTAAGACTTTTTTCAAAATTTGTGAGTAGGATATTAGAATTCCTCAAATAAGTATTTCACAGTTCTCCTCTCAACTGTTCAATTTTCTCCCGCCCAGAGCATCGGATTGTGTCATTGGCTTTTAAAATTGTCAATTTACTCAATGCAAACTGGTTTGGAGTTTGATATTTTTCAGGGTATAATTTTAACTAATTGGCTGAATTTGAATTTGTTTTTATCTCCAGGCAACGAGCTAATCGAGTTGTTTGACCAAATATTACATTGTTACCTTATTGAGAACAATTGGTGCTGTGTCCAGTAGTTCTGCTGCTTTTAACTCTCTTAAAGGTATACCCACATCTTCATACACCTCTCCCCTTAAGAAAATGTTAACCACCATAATGAAAAGACGGCTTTTTATTTAACCTTTTACACATATTACCCTAACATACCGATAATTTTCATATAAATTCACCTCAACTTCTTCCCGTATATATGTGTACATAAAACATTAAATAAAGACAAGCCTCATCTAAACTCGCAGTTAAATCCGCGATAATGCGTCTGTGATTATATGCTTCCAGCCCGCAAAATGTATGATTTTAAAATCAAAAGTCTCTAACATAAGACTCCAACGAAATAGTCTCATATTCCTACCTTTAAATGTAAATGGATTGTGGTCAGTGTACACAATCATCTCTGACACATTGCTTGTGACATACACATTACAATATTGTAAGGTCAGTACCAAACTCAATAGTTCCTTTTCGATTGTGGAGTATTTCCTCTGATGAATGTTGATCTTCTTTGAAAAGTAACCAACTGGCAGTTCAATCCCATCCTCATTTTCCTGTAGGAGTACTGCTCCAACTCCAATGTCACTGGCATCGATGGCAACTTTAAAAGATTTTGAAAAGTTTGGTGTAGCTAAAACTGGTTTGGTGGTTAATATCGATTTCAAATGATCGAATGCCTCCTGCATGGTTCTGTCCACCGAAACTTTGTGTTCTTTTTCAGCGAATCGGTTAACAGTGCCACTTCACTGCTGATGTTTGGAACAAAATTCTGATAGAATCCGCTGAGCCCTAAGAATCGAAGCACCTCTTTCTTCGAGGTTGGATGTAGAAATTCCTCGACGGCCTTCATCTTTGCGTTCCATGGGGTCAACCTTCCATGACCAATGTTATGTCCCAAGACCGTCACCTCTGCTTTCATAAAATTCCATTTTAAGTTTATCACCAGTTTTGCTTCTCATAGTCATTCAAAGAGCTCTGCCAACTGTACCATGTGATCTTTCCAGGACTTACTAAAGATCACTACATTGTTCAAATAGACTGCACAGTTTGTTAACCCAGCCACAGCTCTGTTCATGAGCCTTTGGAATGTGGTGGGCATATGTTCTTCATTCCAAAGGGCATCATTTTAAACTGATGTAGCCCATTTTGGGTTACAAACGCAGAAATTTCTTTCGATATCTCTGATAAAGGTACCTGCCAGTAATCACGCATTTAGTCCAAATTGGTGATGTAACAGGCTTGTTCGACTTTATCGATACAGTCCCCCAATCTCGGAATTGGATACGGGTCCGATTCTGTAATCCCTTTAATCTTCCGATAATCCACGCAGAATCGTTGAGTCCCATCCAGTTTTGAAACTAAGACAATCAGTGAACTCCACTCGCTCTGGCTTGGTTCAATGATGTCCTCATCGAGCATGGCCTCCATCTCCATTTGGACCTGTCTGGCTTTGAGAGGATTAAGCCTATAGGCGTGTTGTTTTATTGGAGCAGTATTCCTTACGTCTACTTCATGTACAATAGCATTAGTCCTCCCCATCTGACTTTTATATATGTCCTTATACTGTAGTAATAAATCTTTCAACTCCGTTCTATGCTCCTGCAACAGATAGCTTACTAATCTATCCCATTCTTCAAGGACTTCTTCATTTCTTAATCTATTTTGAGGCATCTCAAAATCCATATCATCTTAATTTGATTCCTCACTGTGGGGCAGTAACTAACACCTATTTCTCCAGTTCTTTCTCTCTGGTATAATACAGTTTCAACATGTTCACACGACATACCCGATATTTTTTTTTCTCTATTTGGCATTTTTACTAAATAGTTCACCTGACTCAAGATTTTCTCTATTTGATAGGGACTACTAAACCTGGCTTTGAAGGAATCTCCTATTCATTGGTACCAGTACTAACATGTATCTGGAGACTTTAATCAAGCCAATCTAAGGAAGGTGTTGTCCAAGTACCGCTGGAACATTATCTGCCCCGCTAGGGGCCCGAATATTTTAGACCACTACTACACTGCTGGGCAAGATGCCTACCGCTCCATCCCCCACCCTCATTTCGGGAACTCTGACCACAATGCCGTGTTTTTTCTCCTGCTTACAGGCAAAAGCTTAAGCAGGAGACCCCCCCCTTGCGGATACAAGCTGGTCGGAGGAGGCAGTGGAT
The DNA here is from genome assembly GCF_047496795.1 of Chiloscyllium punctatum. Taxonomy (NCBI): domain Eukaryota; kingdom Metazoa; phylum Chordata; class Chondrichthyes; order Orectolobiformes; family Hemiscylliidae; genus Chiloscyllium; species Chiloscyllium punctatum. The sequence continues at coordinate 59,524,159 of NC_092786.1, forward strand.
CAACTCCGGTGCTGTCAGAAATTGGCTGACTGGAACACATTCAAACAGTCCGCAGGTACCTTGGACGGGTACGCCACTACCGTCACAGACTTTATCAGCAAGTGGTGGAGGACTGCACACCAAGGAAGTCAATCTGGATGGTGCCCAACAGGAAACCCTGGATGAATCAGGACATACACAACTTGCTAAAAACCAGGTGTAAGGCCTTCAGATCAGAAGACCCACTCAAATATAAGGAATCCAAGTATGACTTTCATACAGCCATTAAGACAGCCAAGGGCCAATACCGATCTAAACTAGAGACCCAGACAGACACCTGGTGACTATGGCAAGGACTGGCTGACATCGCAGGTTCTAAAAAGAGACAGTGCAAGATAGCAGATGATGACACATCCTTCCCAGATTACCTCAACACCTTCTATGCTCACTTTGAGCAGAATTTTGGCACAGAGGTAACACTGGCAACTCCATCCCAACAGTCACTGCATCAGAGGTCAGATCAGTTTTCCTTCATGTCAATTTAAGGAAAGCGATGGGACCAAATGGAGTCCTAGTCCGTGCACTCACAGCATGCACAGATCAACTGGCAGAGGTCTTCTCAACCACCCCCTGCAGCAGGCCACTGTCCCTGCTTGTTTCAAGAGGGCCAACGTCATCCCTGTGCCTAAGAAGGCTCATGCAGCATGTCTCAATGACTACCACCCAGTGGCCCTAACTTCAGTGGTCATGAAGTGCTTCGAAAGGCAGGTCATGGCATTAATCAACTCCAGCCTCCCCACTATTGACCCACTCCAATTTGACTATCGGACCAACAGACCCACGTCAGAGGCCATATCACTTGCCCCTCACTCCTCCCTAGAGCATCTTGGCACCAAGAACAGCTACGTAAGAATCCTACTCATTGACTACAGTTCAACCTTCAACACTATTATCCCCTTGAAACTGATTACTAAACTTAATGAATTCGGACTAAGCCCCACTTTCTGAAAATGGATCCTCAGTTTCCTGACCCACAGGCCACAATCAGTGAAGAATGGGGACGATATTTCATCCTCACTAACATTCAGCCCTGGAGCCCGCCAGTACTCAGTCCCCAACAGTACTCACTGTATACTAGACTAATGACATTTACAAGTTCGTTGATGACACCACCATAGTCGGTCGAAGCTCAGATGGCGACAAAACAGACTATGGATGGAAGGTGGAAGACCTGGAAACTAACTCTCAATGCTGGCAAAACAAAGGAACTCATTATAGACTTTTGGCAGGATGTTACTCATGCCCCCCCTTAGATTACACATTAACAGCACAGCGATGGAACGAGTGGAGAATGTCAAGCGCCTGGGAATGGTCATCCACAACAAGCTTTCCTGGACTCTTCATGTGGACACATTGGTTACAAAGGCCCAACGACGTCTCTTCTTCCTCAGGCAGCTGAGAAAATTTGGCATGATGGCGAATACCCTTGCCAACTTTTATAGGTGTGCCATCGAGAGCATTCTATCTGAATGTATTGCTACCTGGTATGGCAATTGTACCATTCAAGATCAGAGACAGTTACAGAGAGTGGTCAACTCGGCCCAGACAATCACAAAGGCCAACCTCCCATCTATAGAATCCATCTACCAGGCCCACTGTCAAGGAAAGACCGTCAGCATTCTCAAAGATCCATCCCACCTTGGCAATGCTTTGCTACAACCTCTACCATTGGGGAGAAGGTACAGAAGCTGAGCACTAGCCAGTTTCGAAACAGTTTCTACCCTACTTTGTTGTTAGAATAATGAATGGACTCTCAAACTCCTCGCACTTGCCTGTAGCTGTGTTTTTGTTTTGCCGCTGCTTACCTATTATTTACTTATCTACGCTATTTAACTCTGTGATCTGCCTGTCTTGTTCACAAGACAAAGTTTTTCACTGTGGCTCGGTACATGTGACAATAAATTCAATTCAATTCCCCTTGGGAAATGTCTGAGTCTCAGAGTCTTTATCTGCCACCTGCTTCATTCTACACTGTGCTCTCTTTAGGTGCTGTTTAGCTAACTCATCTACTTGATTTAATCTCTCCCTCACCTCCAATACATAATCGAATTGAGAGATTGCCGACTTTAGTCTTGTCAATTTTTATTTAATTAATTTCAAAGGGCCTCGTACTTCATGACCTAATATTAACTCAAAGGGAGTGAACTGAGTAGATTCATTTGGGGCATCTCTAATGGCAAACAATACGAATGGGATACCTTTATCCCAATCATTTGGGTAATCCTGACAGTATGCTCTTAACATGGCCTTCAAGGTCTGATGCAACCTTTCTACAGCTCCCTGGGATTCAGGTTGATACGCACTGGATTTAAAGTGCTGTATACCTAGGCTATCCATAACCTCCTTAAACAGCTTAACAGTAAAATGTGACCCTTGGTCTGACTGAGTCTCTCTGGGTAGCTCATATAGTATGAAGAAAACTCCTCTCCTAGCCTTTGTGCCTTAATACTCCATAAGAGAATTGCCTCCGGAAATCTGGTAGACACATCCATTATGGTTAACAAGTACTGGTTCCCACTTTTAGTTCTCGGGAGGGAACCTACACAATCAATTATAACTTGTGTGAAAGGTTCTTCAAATACAGGAATTGTCAACAAAGGTGCTGGTTTTATTACCGCCTATGGCTTACCAAACATTTGGTATGTATGGCAAAAGTTAACCACACCCTTGTGCATTCCAGGCCAATGAAAATGTTTTTGTACTTTAGCACGAGTCTTTCGTACACCTAGGTGACCTCCTACAGGTAGTTCATGTGCTACCCGTAACACTTGCTATCTATATACTACCGGCAACACAATCTGGTGCACTTCGGCCCATTTCTCCTCTGCACTAACCTGCCATGGTCTCCATTTCCATCCGAGGATTCTATCTTTCAGACAATAACCCCCGGAATATTCTCTGCCTCCCTTTCAGAGTATGCATCCACAAAGTCTCTTAGCCTTTCAGGATTAAATACTTCTGTCTGACCTTCTGCTTGTTCAGGTTTTTCCTGCGCCATTGCATCAATCAGGGTATCCGCTAACTGAACCTCAACTCCTTCATCTTTCTCTTTACTTTTCACTTCGTGCTGTGTCTTATGATAGTGGGATCTGGTGACTACACAGTCTGGGAAAATACCAGGATATTTCTATTTTAACTCCTCAGTTTCTTGGTCTTCCTTGGGCTTCTCCACAACAAGGAGTGTCACTCCCACCTTGGATCCAGCCAAATCATTCCCAAGGACAAACTGAATTCCTAGAACTGGCACACCTATCAATCACTCCCACTGTAACTTCCCCAGTCTTAAGTTGGCACTCCATCCTGATCTTACATAGTGGAATGCTAAATTTCTGTCCATCCATCCCACAATTACCACACTCTCGGGTAACAGATCAGCAAGAGTGCATATTCACTCATTCTTTACTATCAGCGACTGGTTAGATCCCGTATCTCTCAAAATTATAACTTCTCGTCCTTCTCCCCCGTTCTTTCTGAGTAAACTTTACCCACAGAGGCAAATTCTTTGTAGAGATCAGATACTAATTCCATACCCAGCCCCTGCCAAGGCTGTGCACTCTCCTGTTGCTCCTCAGCTCTTCTTGGGGTCTCCTTTACTACCTTCACTAATGCCACTGGCTTAGCTTCTTTTACCACATTTTTTCCCACAGTGCCTTTCCTTAACGACCAGCACTGTGTCTTTACCTATCCCACTTTACCACAGTGGAATCACCTGAGGCCTCTCACCTCCTTTCCACCCTCTTGGGCTTCTTCTTTTATCCTGTGGTAAAATCTTACCAGTGCTCTCTACTCTTGGTTGAGTAGTGTAGGATCTCCCCTTCCCCAAACTTCTATCAGCTTCTAAAACAGCTTGTTTTATGCACCAACATGTACTCATCTGCTAATTCTGCTGCCTTTCTCACTTGTTGAACTTTCTGTTCCTTCACGTGAATTCTTACCATCTCTAGAAATGATTTTTTAAACTCCTCCAACAGAATAATCTCTCTTACAGGCTCAAACATCTTATCTATTTTCAAAGCACGAACCATCGATCAAAATGACTATATTTAAGTCTTTTGAACTCAACATAAGTCTGACCTGGTTCCTTCTTTAAGTTTCTGAATCACTGTCTATATGCTTTTGGTACCAATTCGTAAGCACTTAAAATAGCATTTTAGCCAGAATCCCAGACTGGAAATGGTCGCAATTGCTTTAGGAAAACAAATCAAAGCAGGTACGCTTCAAGAGAACTAGTTTAGTTGATAATTGAGGTTATTTGTGACTGGAACCAAAGGAGAGTTAATGGTACATATCATGGTAGAGCTCCAAATCAACTTTAACATGTGACAGATGAAAAGTATACTTTTATTACATATTCAAATGCTTAACTACACAGATTACTCTTTCAAAAGAGTAAAGACAGGGTTACATTTTCCACACCTTTTTCCAATCATCAGATGATCTTACCTCTGTCTCCTTACTCTTCAGCTGCTGTTGAGAGACATTGAGTTGGTTCTTTAGGTCTGTATTGGACATGAAAACACAAATAAAAACTAGGGCAAATAATGTACTGTAAAAGTCCAATCATAACTGAAGGCACCCAGAAAACATATCTTCATTTTTTTCTTTATTCAGTCACAGGAAGCCTCTGGTTAGAGCAGTATTTATTGACCACCCATAATTGACCAGAGGGTAGTTCAGAGTCAACCACATTGGTGTGGATCTGGAGTCACATGTGGGCTAGAGCAGAGAAGGATGGTAGACTTCCTTCCTTAAAGGGCAGAACTGAATCAGATGTGTTTTGCCAATAATCAACAATGGCATTATGGTTATTATTAGATTCTTAATTCCAGATTCTTTTGAGAATTCAAATTTCACCATCTGCCATGACAGGATTTGAACCCAGATCCTCAGAATATTAGCTGAGTTTCTGGATTAATAGAACAGCAACAAAACCACTAGGCCATTGCCTCCTCTATGTGCACATTTTCACAGCTTTTAGTATAATTTGTCCAATTATTTTATTCCAGTCATATTACAGATATATCAGACCTAGAATCAAAGGAGAAACAGTAGGCAATTTTTAACTTGAACAAATCAGAGAGATTTTCTATTCCATCTCCAAACTTATGGTTCAATTAAAAGATAAGAGAATGTTGAATTTGACCTGGTTCAAAATTATTATTATAGATGAAAATTAAACATCAGTCTGTCATTGGACAAAAAATGGATAAATACTTTATTCTCCAGCAACAACACTTCTCACAGTGAGCATCAGAGAATGCCTCTGATTGGTTTTGGAATGTTTTAGCAAGCCACTTCAAGTGTAATATTTCATGAGAAACAGCCATATGTCAACACCAAACTATAAATTGAGCTCACAGATAATTCGGCAATCATAATACTAAAAAGAAGTATTCAATTATACTTAAATACTCAGCCCAAAAAGTATAATTTTTTATAGCAGATGCTGTTCAAAAATGAAATGCATGTACCTTCAATTAACTCCTGCACAACAGTCACAGCAGACGTTTCTTCTAGAACTTCTGGCCACTCTGTTTCTCCTGTTTTCAAACCTTGAGCTAAAACCTGTCACACAACACAGCAGATACAAGTTCATTATGTACAAACAATTACATGTTAGCGGAGATGATGGCCTAATGATATAATTGCTGAACTATTAATCCAGAAACTCAGCTAGTGTTCTGGGGACACAGGTTCAAATCCTGCAGGTGGGGAAATTTGAATTCAATTTTTAAAAATCTGAATGAATTAAGAATCTAATGACGACCGTGAAACTATTGCCGATTGTTGGAAAACACATCTGAGTCACTAATGTCTTCAGGGAAGGAAATCTGCCATCCTCACCTGGTATAGCCTGCATGTGACTCCAGAACCACAGCAATGTGGTTGACTCTCAAATACCCTCTAAAATGGCCTACCAAGTCATTCAGTTCAAGGGCAGCTAGGTATCAACAATAAATGCTTGCCAGCCAATGAAGCCCACATCCCACAAGTAAATATTAAAAAAAAGCTTATGAAAGTCAAGAACTTTGTTTAAAACTTCTAAACCACCATCCTGCTGTAGACTTTTGAAAAATCTCCTCCTTTATCACCAAAATTCACTTCTTAGTATCAGCTAAGCTTCAACTGGTAGGGTTTTATAACCTTTTGAGTTTCAGGGTTCAGTTTCTCCACAGCAGAACCAGGGCACAAAAACTTACACCGAGACTCCAGTCAGTAATGCACTGTCTGCAATGCTATGCTTTGGATGACAGAAAGGGAGTGGGGCGGGGATGGGAAAGGAGGAGGAGGGAGAAGGGGCAAGAGGAGGGAGAAGGGGCAAGAGGAGGGAGAAGGGGCAAGAGGAGGGAGAAGGGGCAAGAGGAGGGAGAAGGGGCAAGAGGAGGGAGAAGGGGCAAGAGGAGGGGGAAGAAAAAAGTGGAGAGGTGGATGAAAGGGAGAGAGGAGAAGAAGGAGGAAGCCGGGAAAGGGGCAGAACCAAGGAATATAGGGGCGGTGGCAGTGTAAAAGGAAGAGAATAAGAGGAGGGTAACAAACAGGAGGGGAATCTGGAGGGTGGATCCTGTAAATGATCTGGAAATGATAGCTAAGCTTATGAAGCAAAAGATTCAAAACCAGAGTTACTAACTCTTGCCAGAATTGAACAAGGTGATCTCTCACTGTAACAAGCATGCAATGCTGCAAAAATGGTTTCAACAATAAAACAGAAATTTATCACAAAACCAATGGGAAAAAAAAATCAAACATTTCACATATAACAAATTTAAAGATTTCAAAACATATGGTAAAATACAATCCCATTAATCCCAACAGCAGTCTTTTACAGCATTCAAATGCCACAGAGAATTCCCTTCCCTGACTAAGTTGTCTCTTCAATACCTAGCTTGGCAAATCTGGTTTGTCTCATTTAAGTTTAAGGTGAGAGGGAAAGATTTAAAAGGGACCTAAGGGGCAACTTTTTCACACAGGGTGGTGCGTGTATGGAATGAACTGCCAGAGGAAGTGATGGAGGCTGATACAATTACAACATTTAAAAGGCACCTGGATGGGTACATTAATAGGAGAGGTTTAGAGGGATATGGGCAAATGCGACTATTTAGGAAAAATGGTTGGCATGGACAAGTCTGACCGAAGGGTGTATTTCCACGCTGTACAACTCTGTGACTCTATCCTCATACCTTCATACAAAGTATAGACTTCCTCAGCTTCAAAAATCCCTTCAGAGTTTTAACCAAATCGTTCTGGTCTAGAACTTTAAAACTAAATTCCTTACTGAAGTAATATATTCTAAACAGTTCTAATCTATCTCCCTTATTTGGGAGCAACTGTCTTACATACCCAGCTTCAATCAAGACTTCTGCAAACTGTCAAATTGAAACTAAAAGGGCTTTCTTCAAACTATGGATGTTTCCCCAAATCAAAAGAAAAACACAAATTTGGACTTTCTAAATGGAAAAGCTTCTAATAAGCGTCCAATGTATAATTGTTTACTTTGTTCTTTCATAAAGAAAGTTAACAAGTTCCCATTATCTTCCAAGAACTCTTGATTGAGTTCAGACAGATCAAAACTCTCATGTCATTAGTTCAAATTCAAACTCTGAAAACAAATTATATTAAAATTGAGATATATCACACCACTTACAATCATAATAGCCGGACAGCATAGCAGGAAAGCAGCTGCTCTATGAAGAACAGGCACAACTAAATTATGACATTAAGAACTGTTAAAAAAGACAATTGTGATTGCTAGAAATTCCAATTTTATTAACCCCACTAACTAAGAGCAATGCTCTAAAAATTCTATACAGCAAATTAAATGAATAGAATGTTCAGATTTTTGAGACTAACTAGTGCCTGTGAACTACTTTATCAAAGCTATTTGTGTAATACAAGAAGAAACAATGTTTTTTGACCAAAGACACCAATTCCTCACATTCACCACCCTAGAAGAATATTGCCTCTGTGCATTTAAAACATCATAAAAGAGCTTTTGGATCAGCCTGCAAGATGTTGGAACATGTCGTTATGATCATAAATTTTTAAAAAATTGTAAAGAATTGATGAATTTATGAATATTTATTTGAAGTAAATACTTACGAGAAGAAATTCTAGCTCCTTATATATTTGGATAACAGGACTTCTCAGGTCTCCAGGTTCCACTTTGATATTCTAAAACAACCACAAAACAAGGACAATAAAACTGTAACAGACACACAATATAAAACTAGGCCAAATGAGTCCAATCTATCACTAGGAATTTGGAGGCTAAGCCTAGCCAGTTCACACAAGGTACTTAACTGCATTCATGGCCTACAAAATACAGTTTCAACTGGCAACTGATGATCAGCTTTTCTTTATTGAGGTTAAATCACTGATGAGTTACTTCAAAAGTTTTCAATCTTGTATAAAATATTAAAATTACACCAGTAGAGAAAAATTCTAAGTTAAAAAGTTAATCAAATACCAATTGTTACGCTAGGTATAGAATGTTTAGAATGGTTTACTAGGAGGTAATTAAGAAACAAAAATATCACAACATGAAAGGAAAATTGGATTGTGTATTGATAAATTTTAGAGTCAAACTGGCCCTCAACCCTCCCCAAACATGCACAAAGCCTCCTCCAAAAAGTCTTTTGTAAGTGTGCACTAATGCATTTAAAAAAAATCCAAACAGGAATCTGATTTCTTAATATTTGACAATGCCACATGCAACTGATTCTTTAATTCAAGAGACAAGGCTATAAGTGATTCATTCTTCTCTAGTCCATGAAACACTAGCTTGTACCCAGCACCCTGGAACTTCTTCTTGGAACAGCACATTGGGTGTACCTCCATCACATGGACTGCAACGATAGAAGAACACAGCTTATGACCAACTTCTTGAGGGTAGGGAACAAATGCTGATCTAGCCAACGACACCCATATCCCCCATGAAAATTTTTAAAAGTCCTTCAGACTCAGCTGAGTAGTAGTTCAGGAATGCAATGCAAATTTCCCACACCAAAAAGCCACTGCTTTAACAATGTAGACAGGGATAAATTGGAGGTCATCACCATTGATGACAACCTTCTAACAGTTACACTGGCTGATACTTTGGATTCAGTCTGAGGTTTGCCTTTAGGCAAACAATCTCATGGCATCTACAGACATGAAAAAGAAACAGACAAACCTGCCTCCAAAAAGCAAACCTCACATGTTCTGTACATGTATTAGAGTGTGCACTTGTGTGAACGAGAGAACTGTCCTGGATTACATAAATGACACAAACAGCAAGAGTAGCCGGTACCTTGTTTCATTTCCTTACCAGCGTAGCAATTGATGTAAGTGGTGGAATTTCTAAGATTTTGTCCACATTGTTCCAAGTGAAATCCACCATAATGTTACTCTGGGATTCCAATATTGTATTCTCCAATACAGTGGCACCAAACAAATCATACTGTGCATTGCCCTTCGTTATGACCTGAATCAAGGCAATAGGCCATTACACATAATAACGTAATATTTCAATGCTTTTCCCCAAAGTAAACATATTTCCCAACATATATTTTAAGACACTTTCGTAATCTCAGAACTGGTTTCTTACTTCAGAATCCTGAGGACTTGAAATGCAATATACATGTACAAGTCTTTGTAATTGTGCCCACAATCTTACAATCTAAAGTCTTACTTAGAAAAAAAATCAATAAAAGCCACAGAAACAATAACTTCTATGCTGTCTTTAACCTAACAAAAAGTCCAAGTCACAAAATGCAATATGAGGTCTGACAGTCCTACAGCATATATTAATACAATGAGAGGGAGATAGAGAGATCTGGGGAAGGAATTCAAGAACTTGGGACCAAGGCAGTACAGTAACAGCCACCAATAGCGGATCAACTAAAAACAAGGTGCTCAAGAGGCCAGAATTAACAGAGCACAAATGTCTCAGGGTTGAGGGTCTGGAAGAGTTGATGATATAGGGAGGAGCAGGGCCACAAAGAAATGTGAAAGTTGAGCAAAAGGATCCAAAACAGAATTTAAAATAAAAGTAGGAAAGTGTGCACCCTCAAAAATAAAGAGACATTCCAGGTTTGCAGCTAAAATGGAGTGTAAACCTTAGAGTTTGGAAGCTTGGTGATGACGAATGGAAGATAGAAAGGAAAATAGTTAAGGTTGATCAATATTAGATGCCTGTCAAACAATGCCTCAAAATTTAAAATTCTCATGTTTATTTTCACATTCCTTTCTGGTATAACACACCTGATTTCTGTAATTTCTTCCAGGCTTATAACCTTCTGAAATATCTACATTCATTTAATTCTGTACACCCAGACATGTTTGATTTTGATTTTTCAACTATTGACACCCAAGCTCCAAGCTCAAATTCCCTCCACAAACCTTTCTGCCTATTTTTCTTCCTTTAACACATTCCTCAAAACCTACCTCTGACTAAGCTTCTAACCATCTGCTCTAATATCACTTTGCCCAACCCATGATTACTGCGTGGGTTTCTGTCAGGTGCCCCGGTTTCCTCCAACTATCCAAGAATGTGTAGGCTAAGTGGATTAGCCATAGTACATGTGGGTTTTGGAATAGTGCAGTGTTTAGTTTTGCTTTATACACTTCTGCGAAGCAACTCAAGTTATCTTACATTAAAAGATACTAAATAAAGATAACATACTGATTTATCTCAGAATTTTATAGGATTTATCAAAGCTATACACAACTGATGGGGAGCACATGGCGGGGGAAAGAAAGTGAGTGGAAATACTTACAGCAGAACAAAGATGTCTGTCTTTATGGGCAGTCTTCAACTTTTCTACGCTTGTGAAAGAATTTTTGTCAAAAATTGGTCCTAAAAGAATGAGAAATAATATTTTGAAAATAGTATTCAAACAGAAAATAATTCTTTGCATTTGCCCACTAAAAAGTGACAAGACAATCATTGCATATATTCAAGTCCCTTGGCAAGACTGAAAAAGAAAACAAGCACATAGGGAAGCTTTACAACAGTTAGTGTGAAGAAATGGAGCTCATTGATTTGTTCTACATTATAGATATTGGCCAGTTTGTGATGCAGAGTGATGCCAACAGCGCAAGTTCAATTCCTGCATCTGCCGAGGTTATCATGAAGGACTCTCCTTCCCAACCTTGCCTGAGGTATGATGACCCTCAGGTTCCATAGCATCATTTGTCTCTCTCTTGCTAATGAGAGAGCAGCCTCTTGGTCCTTTGGAAATAAAGTGACTTTTTATATATAAAATAATGGTCACTGGAGCATGGAAGCCAGGATCCAGTGCAACCTTCATGTGGTGCTTTATTAAATGTTAAAGGCTTGTCACAGCAAGGTGCACAGGCATTAAATCCTCAGTTTAGAGTCATATTACATTGTATCCTTTTTTTTAATATTTGTATTACGAATTCTAATTCCCACATTTTAAGACAGTGAAGTTTTCAGGTTTGGATTTCATCTTTCCATGAATAATGATTGAGATAATGTTTAATACAACTCTTTATAAAAGTACTGTTTTGATATCTTACCAGTGCATGTAACTATATGGAAAACTATTGATGTAATCTCTTTCCCGGTATTCACAGGTTCAGCTCCTAGCCAAACAGTACCTTCAGGATCAGAACCATCGCATCTTACCCACAGCAGAGGAAAGGCAGTTGATGTACTGCAGTTGACCACCTGGGCCATGTGTGGATTATGGGCCAAGGTGTACCAGGAAACCAACTGTCTAAAAATAGAAGAAAAATAAATAAGCATTAGAGATGGAAAAAAGCAGCATCAATACCACATAGATGAATTTGAGATGTCAATCTCAATCTGGTCAAGCTACAAAACAGGACTACTTGCATGCCAAGCAAGATAAGTAGCAAGTGGTTGATAGAACTATGCAATCCTACAATCAAAGGATCAGATCGAAGCTTTGAAGTCTTGCTACATCAGGTCATGAATGATGGTGGACAGTCAAACAACTCACTGGTGGCGGCGGTTCCACAAATATCCCTATTCTCAACAACCATTCATCAGTAAAGCAACAGGAGTTATCAACAGTGCAATCAAGCAGTGCATGCTCAGAATAACTTGCTCATTCATGCCCAGTTTGGGTTTCACCAGGGCCACTCAGCTCCTAACCGTACAGCCTTATACAACATGGACAAAGGAGCTGAATTCCAGAGGTGAGCTGAGAATGACAGCTCTTGACATCAAGGCTGCAACTGATCAATTGTGACATCAAGGAGACCTAGCAAAACTGAAGTCAATAGGAATTGGAGGAAATCTCTTTGCTGGTTGGAATCATAGCCGGCACATAAGAAGATGGCAGCTGTGGTAGTTGAAAGACAGTCACTCAGCTCCAGGATATCTCTGCAGAAATTGCTCAGGGTAATGTCCTAAGCCCTTCCAACTTCAGCTGCCTCATCAATGACCTTCCCTCCATCAAAAGGTTGGAGGTGGGGATGTCCACTGATGATTTTATAATATTCAGCACCAATTGCGACTCCTCCGATACTGAAGCAGTCCATGTTCAAATGCAACATGTTCTGGACGTTATCTAGGCTTGGGCTCAAAAGTGACAAATAATATTCAAGCCTTATGAATGCCAGACAATGTTTACAAGTGCATGTCAGAGACCAGGAATACTGTAGTGAGTAACTCACCTCCTGACTCCCCAAAGCATGTCCGCCATCTACAAGGCACAAGTGTGAAGGAGTACTCCCCACTTTCCTGAATGACTGCATTTCCTACAACAGTCAAAAAGCTTGACACCATTCAGGACAAGGCAGCTTGTTTGATTCACACCACATCCACTCTCTCTATATGTACCATATATAACATGCACCACACAAGTTTGACATTGTACACTTTTCACTGCACTCCTGTACTCGAGCACACGTGACAATAAAGTTTAAAAAATCAAATTTGCCAAAAGTTCTTTGGCAGCACCTTCCAAAACCATAATCATTTCCATTTAAAAGGACTAGGGCAGCAGAAACATAGGAACACCACTACCTGCAAGTTCCCCTTCAAGCCACTGACCATTCTGACTTGGAAACAGATTCTGTTCTTTCAGTGTAGCTGGGTCAAAATCCTGGAACTCGTTACTTTGCTAATTACCTTGCCTTCATGACAGAGAGGGGTAGAGGTCCAATGTCTTCTTCCAACTTGCTTGATGTTAGATTGCTGGTTTCATTAATACAAGAGTCTTCCAATTGGTCCTCATTAACTTTAAGTGACTGCAAGTAAAGAGAGTACAGCATATAGGCAAAGTAATTGAAATAAATACATAAACAGCACAGCAGCAAAGCTCACCAAGGTGAGTGCATCCGAGTACAGGTAAGGAATCAAATCCCCCACAAGAAATACCAAACTCAATCTTCAGGTGTGACCATAAACAATGACCATGAATGTGCTATACAACTGGAGAAAGGGATCAAAGCTCAGCCAGTCCTTTTCTTGTCGGACATTGGATGAAGGGTCACCAGACCTGAAACATTAACTTTTTGATTTCTCGTCACAGATGCTGCCAGACCTGCTGAGCTTTTCCAGCAACTTCTGTTTTTGTTCCTTTTCTTGTCGGATGTTCAAACATGTCAAATTACTGTAATAGGAAGCAATCTTACTTCTCTCTAAAATTGATACTGGGGCTAGTTCTAACATTTTGTTGATCATTGCCAGGGTTGAAGGTTTCAGCTGTAGGGTGTGGCTGATTGGCTGGGGCTATTTCACCTGCAGAGACAGAGGGGTTATCTTGTAGAGATTTATAAAATCATGAGGGACATAGATAGGGTGAATAGCCAAATATCACCAAGGTAGGGGAGTCGAAAACTAGGAGGGCATAAGTTTAAGGTGAGTGGAAAAAGATTTAAAAGGGACGTAAATGGCTCCAGGCACCTACCACCCTCTGTGTAAAAAACTTGCTTTGCGTATCTCCTTTAAACTTTCTTCCTCTCACCTTATTATTTGACATTTCCTCCCTGGGAAAAAGACTCTGACTACCCATGCCTCTCATAATTTTTTATACTTCTCTCAGGTCATCCCTCAGCTGTGATGCTACAGCAGAATTCAAGTTTGTCCATCCTCTTCTTATAGGTAATATATCTAATCCAGCCAACATCTCAGTAAACCTCTTTTGCATCTTCTCCAAATATTTCCTATACTGTCACAACCAGAGTTGCACCCAATACTCTGAACACGACTTACCAACTTATATACTCAATGCTCTGATCAGCCTTCTTTATCACCTTATCCACTTGTGTTGCTCCTTTCAGGGAGCTGCAGGTTTGATCCCCCTGTGTATCAATGCTCCACAGGGTGCTACCATTTATTGTGTATTTTCCTCTTGCATTTGACCTCCCAAAATGTATCACCTCACACTTAGAGTCATAGAGATGTACAGCATGGAAACAGACCCTTTGGTCCAACCCGTCCATGCCGGCCAGATATCCCAACCCAAACTAGTCCCACCTGTTTGGATTACACTCCATCTGCTTTTTCTCTGCCCAAATTTCTAACTGATCTATATCCTGTGAATCCTTTGACAACCTTCCTCACTATCTGCACCTCCACCTATTTTCATGTCGTCTGCAAACTTACTAATCAGACCAGCTACAGAGGAACCTCAATTATCCAAAGGACATGGGTGGAAAGATATCATTTGGTTAATTAAATTCCGGATAATCGAGTGCTGGATAACATAGTTTAGCCAAATATCGGGACCATTCGATTTTGCCGGATGATCCAATATTTAGATAATCAAAGTTCCTCTGTACATTCTTATCCAAATTCTTTTTATATATATATATATAATATATATTACAGACATCAGAGGGTCCAGCACCGATTCTTGTGGAACACCACTGGTGACTGACCTCCAGTCAAAAAAACAAACCTCCATAACTACCCTTTGTCTTCAATGATCTTCGTTGCGACCTCAAAAAAACTCAAACAAACTTGTGAGGCAAGACCTCCCTGCACAAAGCCATGCTGTCTCTCCCTAATAGGTCCAATTGTTTCAAAATGCAATTTAATCCTGTTCCTAAGAATCTTCTCCAATAATTTCCCTACCATTGGTGCAAGGCTCCTGTATTATCCCTGTGCCCTTCTTAAAACATCTTCTGGGTTCTCATCTGTGGTTAAAGAGGATACAAAGATCTTTACCCTTCTGTTAATTAAAGCAAATACCCAGAAAAGCTCACTTCACCTTGTAATCCAGTGAAATACGAGTGACAGAGAACTCCCAAATTCCACTATTTAAAGAATATAATATCAATTTATTTTTTAAACTGTAAAAGCGAATATTAAACATCACCTATTCACAACTCTAAGCCTCCCTTTCTTACTGATTATCTGACTCCAACTCTTTAACAATATGCTGTTTCAATAAGACACTTATTAAAATAACATCAACTTAATTTCAAAACCACACATCTGCCGTCGTCTTTGGTACCTGTCTTCTTCCGGCTGAAGATCTCCCTGGGTCATCTTCTTTCTTTTTACTATGAATACATTTCATTGATAGAGAGTGTTGCATAACTTCTTGGGTCTCTTTCCAATTTTCAAAATGTCTGCAATTTTATATCCCCATCATTGGACGTTTCATTGGTTCAACGTTAATAATACAACAAAATCAAACTTGATTGAGTTTTAGTATCCTGGGGCATAATTAAAACTAATTGGTTAAATTCAAATTGTTGTCAAAACAACAATCAAAACTCAGGTATCCATTTCACAGCCAAATGTTACATATCTTCAATTTTCCAGTCGACCCTGGGACTGCCAACTAATCATATACACAGATGTTTGTAAGCTCTCAGTTCAGAACAGTATTCACTCTCTCTTAAAGGTACAGTACACGCCTTCAACTTGATAACAATATTGACATGCCCTTGAATATCAACACACCCCTCTCTAATCTTACCATCATCCATGTCCTTCTCACTGGTAGATACTGATAAATAATACTCATTAGGACTTCACCCACTTCCTCTGGCTTCAAGCATAAATTTCCTCCTTTGTCCTTGAGTGGACCTACCCATTACTTTAACAAGTCTCCTAACTACCACACTACTAACAGGTATTTCTAACAGATTGTAGGTGATTATTTCCAGCCCAATCAGCAACCAAACTGGCCTATGGCAAAATTTCCAGCACTCGCTTTTAAAAAAATTGCTGCCGTTGGCAGAAAAACAATTTAAAATTTGAAGAAAGCAGCAGCTTAAAACAGAAAGGAGATGATGGAGGGATGAAAACGAAAATGTTCACCCTAAATAGCCAAAAATTTCAAGAACATGGAAATGAAGCATCACTAAGAAATGGTTCTAATGCAAATACAAATTTATGTAACAATTCCTTTTCACTTGCTTGTGTAGTGAGAAGATGAAGTCCATAGTCTTCAAATCAAGTCTTTCCATCAACTCATCCTTACTCCAATCCTGAATGATGACTGACCTCAAACATTAAGAATTGGAAATTGATTACTGGCATAGGTATGAATTAGAGCCTCCTGCATAAAAGTCTCAATAAATAATAGAATAACACTTTACTTTAAATACTTACTGCTCTCTCTGCTATGAAGATGGGCACATTCTTCTTCCAGAAAGCTTGCAAGGGACTTCTGTTCACTTTAGTTACAATCTGGACTTGAACATCATCCTAGGAGGTAAACCAGAAAAAAGGCCAAAACTCTCAAAATAAATCTTGCTTTCAATTGTTTGCACAGTGAGTACATGCCCTTAGGGGGATAGTGCAAGGTCAAAGCTCAACGGTGCTCTACCTTAATGGGCAGAGCAAAATGACACAATATGGGCACAAGCATCTCAATTACATTGTGAAAGGCAAATCCCTAGTTAATGGAGTGGAGAAAGTGGAAAATAAGTCGATAGGAAGTCACTGCAGATAGCAAATACAACAATGATCCCCACAGTAATTTGTCGAGGGAGAATAAAACAAAGATCTTTAGAAAAGAAAGTTTCAAAAAAATCTATTCCCTTAACTGTAATAGATCAGATTGAAGTGCAAGTGTGCCACACTAAACTTTGCATGGGCGCTCACTGTAAATAGCTTTGAGAAAACTGCCCAGGAAGTTTCAATTGTGTAGGATGGAAACATTGTTAGGACTGCAAAACTGTTGAGATTAAAAAAATAATCTTCCACGATGAACATATATATCTCCAAAGACCTATTGAAGGATATTGGACAGCAATCTGGCCATTCAGATGAGTTAGGAGAGGCCGTATCAATGGAATTTCATCTCACAGCACCAGGTTCAATTCTAGCCTCGGGCGACTGTCTGTGTGGAGTTTGCATATTCTTCCCACGTCTGCATGGGTTTCCTCTGGGTGCTCCGGTTTCCTCCCATAGTCCAAAGATGTGCAGGTCAGGTGAATTGCCTGTGCTAAATTGCCCATAGTATTAGGTGCATTAGTCAGAGGGAAATGGGTCTGTGTGGGTTACTCTTCGGAGGGTCAGTGTGGACTGGTTGGACCGAAGGACCTGTTTCCACACTGTAGGGAATCTAATTAATTTTAATACTTCATCCTCACTAACACTCAGCACTGGTGCCCACCAGGGGTGTGTACTCAATCCCCTACTGTACTCACTGTATACCCATGACTGTGTCGCTAAATACCAGACTAATGCCATTTACAAGTTTGCTGATGACACCACCATTGTTGAGCTCGACATCATTGCTTAAGGTTGTGAATGATGCAGTGAGTAGAACCAAGCAAACACCAGACTATTGAGCTGGATATTCACCAATGAGTGCACAATGTTCAGCACCATTCACAACTCCTTAGATGCTGAAGCAGTCAATGTTCAAATGCAACAAGATCTGGACAATATCCAGACTTGGGCTGACAAGTGGCAAATAACATTCGCACCACACAAATGCCAGGCTATGACCATCACCAATAACAGACAATCTAACCACAACCCCATGACATTCAATGGTGTTACCATCACTGAATCCCCTATGATCAACATCTTTGGGGTTTACCATTAACCAGAAACTAAACTGGACTCACCTCTTAGACAGAGTGGCTACAAGCGCAGGTCAGAGACTCAGAATATTGCAGCAAGTAACTCACCTCCTGATTCCCCAAGGCCTGCCAGCCAGCTACAAGGCAGAAGTCTGGAATATTCCCCACTTGCCCAGATGAGTGCAGCTCCAACAACACTTAAGAAGCTTAACACCATCCAGGACAAAGCAGCATGCTCTGTTGGCACCACACCTACAAGGCGCACTGCAAAATATCCCAAATACCCTCACAGTACCCTCCAAACCCATGACCACTTCCATCTAGAAGGACAAGGACACTACCACCTGCAAGTTCCCCTCCAAGCCACTCACCAAACTGACTTGGAAATATATTGCCATTCGTTCACTGTTGCTTGGTCAATATCCTGGAATTCCCTCCCTTATGGCGTTGAGTCAACCCACAGCAGGTGGACTGCAGTGGTTCAAGAAGTTAGCTCACCACCACCTTCTCAAGGGCAACTAGGGACAGGCAATAAATGCTGGCCAGCCAGTGACACTCACAACCCATAAAAAATTTAATTTAGGAAAAAGAAGAGGTACTGGGGAATTAAAATACTCAAATTTTGCAAGGAGATTACCTCGTACAGCACGGGTTCCTTTAACAACCCTTTGTTTTCTTGGTCACAGAGTCTGTAAGGAAAGAAAATGCATTGAAACACAATAATCCTTGATTTTTTTTACTGATTTAAATTCAGCCTTGAATATACCGAAAAAAAAAGCCATGAGTTTTTCAAAGTGCTCAAGAAAAATATATTCCAGTGAAAAACAAGGACTGTAAGAAAAGGGGTAATCCGCCATGGGTGTCTGAGGAAATAGGGAGGCTATCAAATTGAATGAGAAGGCAAAGAAAGTGGCCAAGATCAACGGGAATCTAGAAGATTGGAGAGCTTTAAAGGTCAATAGACAGCCACAAAAAGAGAAAAAAAAGATAGAACATGAGAAAAAACTAGTGCAGAATATTAAGACAGATAGCAAAAGTTTCAATAAATATATAAAACGGAAAAGAGTGGCTAAACATTAATCATTTAGAGGATGAGAAGGGGCATTTAGTCATGGGATATGATGAAATGGCTGATGCATTGAATAGATATTTTGTCTCGGTCTTTACAGTGGAGGACACTAATAACATGCCAGAAATTGACAAAGAGATGAAGATAGGTGAGGACCTGGAAACGATCATTATCACGGAAGAGGTAGTGTTCAGCAAGATAATGGAGTTGAGGATAGACAACTGGCCCTGATGGAATGCATCCCAGGATACTAAAAGAGATGGCTGGAGAAGTAGCAAGTGCACTTATGGCAATTTGTTTAGAGTGGCATGGTGGCTCAGTGGTTAGCACCGCTGCCTCACAGCACCAGGTTCAATTCCAGCCTTGGGCGACTGTCTGTGTGGAGTTTGCACATTCTTCCCACGTCTGCATGGGTTTCCTCTGGGTGCTCCAGTTTCCTCTCACAGTCCAAAGATGTGCAGGTCAGGTGAATTGCCTGTGCTAAATTGCCCATAGTATTAGGTGCATTAGTCAGAGGGAAATGGGTCTGTGTGGGTTACTCTTCGGAGGGTCAGTGTGGACTGGTTGGACCGAAGGACCTGTTTCCACACTGTAGGGAATCTAATTAATTTTAATATTTCATCCTCACTAACACTCAGCACTGGTGCCCACCAGGGGTGTGTACTCAACCCCCTACTGTACTCACTGTACACCCATGACTGTGTCGCTAAATACCAGACTAATGCCATTTACAAGTTCGCTGATGACACCACCATAGTCAGTCAAACAGTTTCTACCCTACTGTTAGAATACTGAATGGACTCACAAACTCTTAGCGCTCTCCTGTACCTGTATTCTGTTTTTGCCGCTGTTTACTTAATATTTACTTACCTATGCTATTTAACTTTGTGATCTGCCTATATTGCTTGCAAGACAAAGGTTTTCACTGTGCTTTGGTATACGTGACAATAAATTCAATTCAAGGAAGGAATAGCAAGACAGAAATTGTCTGGTTGGGCAGATGCAGCATGAATTCATGAAGGGCAGGTGATGCTTAATTATTTTTAGGAATTCTATGAAGACATTATGAGCATGGCGGACAACAGGACCCAGTAGATGTAGTTCACCTACATTTCCAAAAGGCCTTCGACAAGGTGTCGCAAAAGAGGCTGCTGCATAAGATAAAGATGCATGGCGTTACAGGTAAAATATTAGCATGGATTGGGGATTGGTTAACTAACAGAAAGCAAATAGTGGGGATAAATGAGTGCTACTCTGGTTGGTGATCAGTAAAAGTAGTGTACCTCAGGGATCAGTGTTGGGACTGCAATTATTCACAATTTACATAGATGATTTGGAGTTGGGGACCACGTGTAGTGTGTCAAAGTTTGCAGATGACACTAAGATGAGTGGCAGAGCGAAGTGTGCAGAGGACTGTGCAACTTTGCAGAGGAACATAGATACTTTAAGTGAATGGGCAAAGATCTGACAGATGGAATACAATGTTAATAAATGCGAAGTCACTAATTTTGGTAGCAATAACAGGAAAGAGAGCTATTGAGAATGGTATAAAATTGCAACATATTGCTATGCAGAGGGACCTGGGTGTCGTTGTGCATGATTCGCAGAAGGTTAGCCTGCACGTACAACAGGTAATTAGGAAGGCCACTGAAATTTTAGCTTTCCTTGTTAGGGGGATTCAGTTTAAAAGCAGGGAAGCTATATTGCAACTGTACAGGGTGCAGGTGAGGCCATTCCTGGAGTACTGCATGCAGTTTTGGTCTCCTTACTTGAGAAAGGATGCACCGGCACTAGAGGGGATACAGAGGAGGTTCACTAGGTTTATTCCGGAGTGGAAGGGATTGGCTTTTGAGAAGAGACTGAGTAGACTGGGATTATATTCATTGGAATTTAGAAGAATGAGGGGAGGATCTTATAGAAACATATAAAATTATGAAGGGAATAGATAAGATAGACGTAGAGAAGTTGTTTCCACTAGCAGGTGAAACTAGGACAAGATGGCAGAGTCTCAAAATTAGGGGAGCAGATTCAGGACAGAATTGAGAAGTTACTTCTTCACTCAGAGGGCTGTGAACATATGGAACTCCCTGCCCACTGAAGTAGTTGATGTTACTTCAATAAATGTTTTTAAAGCTAAGATAGATTTTCTTTTGAACAATGAAGGAATTAAGAGTTACGGAGTGTGGGCAAGTAACTGGAGATGAGGCCACGAGAAGATCAGCCATGATCTTATTGAATGGTGGAGCAGGCTTGAAGGGCCTACCCTCCCTTCCCCCTGCCCACTCCATACCCCCTCTCCCACATAGATCTTCCCCCCTCCTCCTCACCCGCTTCCTTCTCCATACCTCTCTCCCATACATCTCCCCCCTCCATTCTTCCTCTCCCCATACATCTCCCCCCCCGTTCCCCTTCCCCCCTACCCCATTCACCTTCCCCATTCCCCTTCCCCTCCCCCCTCCCCATTCACCTTCCCCATTCCCCTTCCCCTCCCCCCTCCCCATTCACCTTCCCCATTCCCCTTCCCCCTCCCCCTCCTTCCCCCTCCCCATTCCCCTTCCTCCTTCCCCTTCCCCCATCCCCCTTCGCCCTCCCCATTCCCCTCCCCATTCCCCCTTCCTCCTTCACCCTCCCCATTCCCCTTCCTCCTTCGTCCTCCCCATTCCCCTTCCTCCTTCGTCCTCCCCATTCCCCTTCCTCCTTCGTCCTCCCCATTCCCCTTCCTCCTTCGCCCTCCCCATTCCCCTTCCTCCTTCGCCCTCCCCATTCCCCTTCCTCCTTCGCCCTCCCTCCCCATTCCCCCCCTCTCCCCCTAACCCCCTTCCCCCCTCTCTCCCCACCCCATCCCCCCAACCCTTCCCCCATCCCCCCCTCTACCCCCTCCTCCCACCTCTCCCCCCACCCCCTCCACACTCTTGCCCCCACCCCCTCCACACTCTTCCCCCCACTCCCCCGCTATCCCCCGCTCCCTCCCCCCCAACCCCCTCCCCTGCTCCCGCCCCCCCAACCTCCTCCTACCCTCTCCCCCCACCCCCTCCACACTCTCCACCCACTCCTCCGCTACCCCCCACCCCCCTCCTACCCCCACACCCCCCACCTACCCCCACCCCTCCCCCCACCTACCCTCTTCCCCCCACCCCTCCACCCCCACCGACCCTCTCCCCCCCACCCCTCCCCCCCACCTACCCCCTCCCCCCCACCGACCCTCTTCCCCCCACCGACCCTCTTCCCCCCACCCCCTCCCCCCCACCTACCCCCCCCACCTACCCTCTTCCCCCCCACTTACCCTCTTCCCCCCACCTACCCTCTTCCCCCCACCTACCCTCTTCCCCACCCCCTCCCCCCCACCTACCGTCTTCCCCCCACCTCCCCCCATCCCCTCCCCCCCACCTACCCCCTACCCTCTCCCCCCACCCCCTCCCCCCCACCTACCCCCTCCCCCCTCCCCACCTACCCCCTACCCCCCCACCTACCCCCTCCCCCCCCACCCCTCCCCCCCACCTACCCCCTCCCCCCTCCCCTCCCCACCTACCCCCTACCCCCCCACCTACCCCCTACCCCCCCACCTACCCTCTCCCCCCACCCCTCCCCCCACCTACCCTCTCCCCCCACCTACCCCCATCCCCTCCCCCCACCTACCCTCTCCCCCCTACCCTCTCCCCCCACCCCCTCCCCCCCACCTACCCCCTACCCTCTCCCCCCACCCTCTCTCGCCCCACCTACCCTCTCCCCCTACCCCCTCCCCCCTCCCCCCCACCTACCCTCTCCCCCCCCACCTACCCTCTCCCCCCACCTACCCCCTCCCCCCCCACCTACCCCCTCCCCCTCCCCCCCACCTACCCTCTCCCCCCTCCCCCCCACCTACCCTCCCCCCCACCTACCCCCCTCCCCCCCACCTACCCCCCCCCTCTCTCTCCTTTCCCCCCCCCCTCTCTCTCCTTCCCCCCCCCCTCTCTCTCCTTCCCCCCCCCCTCTTCTCTCTCCTTCCCCCCCCCCTCTCTCTCCTTCCC